>NC_091372.1:17696079-17906079 GCF_038502225.1 Cherax quadricarinatus | reverse complement strand
ACAAAATTTCCTTTACCACCTCCCTCCAACCTTTCTTAAGAATAATAATAATAATACTATCCTTATTTCTACAAGTACATGTACAAGGCATACAGGCCACAGCTGACATCAGTGACATAGAAAGCCCCTTGTTATGCAGAGCATTTTGGTCAAATTAGGTCAGTTTTGCCCCAGGATGCGACCCACACTAGTCGACTAACACCCAGGTACCCATTTTACTGATGTGTTCACATGGAGAGTAGGTGTCTTGAGGAAACATGTCCTAATGTTTTCCAGCTGTACCAGGGAATTGAACCCCAGACCTCAGTGTGTGAGCTGAGTGCAATAGCAATTAAGCTACGGGACACCCTACGTCGATCCCTACCTTGCCTTCATTCTGCTACAGATTTATATGCCCTCCAGGTCATTCTATTTCATTTCAGCTTCTCTAAATGTCTGAACCCCTCCTCAGTCCTCTGGATAATACTTTTAGTAACCCTGCACCTCCTCCTAATTTCCAAACTACGGATTCTTTGCATTATATTGACACCACACATTGCCCTCAAACACAACATCTCCACTGCCTCCAGCCTTCTCCTTGTTGCAACATTCTCCACCCATGCTTCACACCTATATAAGAGCATTGGTATAACTATACTTATATGCCTTCCCGTCTTTGCTTCCACGGATAGGCTAAGAAATACAGTGGACCCCCGCATAACGATCACCTCCAAATGCGACCAGTTATGTAAGTGTATTTATGTAAGTGCGTTTGTACGTGTATGTTTGGGGGTCTGAAATTGACTAATCTACTTCACAATATTCCTTATGGGAAAAAATTCGGTCAGTACTGGCACCTGAACATACTACTGGAATGAAAAAAGTTCGTTAACCGGGGGTCCACTGTAATGTAACTGCAATTTCCTCATTATAGAGAATTCTTACACACTGTATAAATTTAACATCAAAAATTCTTCAAATACTATCATGGCAACGCACCTGGCATCTTTTTTCACAGCATTTTGTTGTCTTCCATAAACACGCCCTTCTTCTTTCCATTTCCTGGGGAAGTACATGTCTCCTAAAAAAAAAAAAAAAAAAAAATAATACAATAAACATCAAAATAACTAACCAACCTAACAAGGTGCATCCCATCTTGAACAAGTTTAGCAAATTCTTACAAGGCATATAAATAACAAAATAAGGCACAATACCGTGGCTGGAACGATACACAATATACACGATATATACACTCCATGTATAAGTCGACCCATGATATTTTGTTAAAAAATCCTTAGTTTTTACATATATAGTTTCTAAGGGACGTAAAAGGGGTCAAATGATTCTAATTTAAAATTTATTCTGGCCAAAACTCGGGAGGGAGGGGTGGGGGGGAAGGGTTAAAAAAGAAATGAAAATGTGACAACTGATAAGAAATATTAAAGAGCACTGCAGTAGGCCTACTAGCCCAAGCTAAGCATGACCTACTCACACCCAACCATATGACATAACACAGGTGGAGCACTGCCATAGCCCTACTAGTCCAAGTTAGACAAGACCTACTCAAATCCAAGTATTCTCACTCATATACAGCCTCTCCTCACTTAATGACAGAGTTTCGTTCCTAAGACCACATTGGTAAACGAATTCATCGCTAAGTGAGGAGCATACCATAATGGTAGTGAGTTTGTGTCAACCATCTCTGATAATATTTAATGTCACCTTTGCACCATTTATAAGGTTTTTAGTATATTTTTAAATGTTTATACAGTAGTGTACTGTATACTGTAATAAACGGAATAGAGGAAATTAGCTCTAATATATGTTATTTACGTTTGCATACTGGTCAGAGAGCCCGTTGTAAGTCAGAGTAGTCAGTAAACGAGTACATTGCTAAGTGAGGAGAGGCTGTATTTGTGCAGCCTGAGAGTAGTAAGGGAGAAAAAGTTAGCATATGAGAAGTTTTTACCAAGTAGAAGTGATGCAAGGAAGGAAGAGTATATGGAGAAAAAGAGAGAGGTTAAGAGAGTGGAGAAGCAATGTAAAAAGAGAGCAAATGAGAGAGTGGGTGAGATGTTATCAACAAATTTTGTTGAAAATAAGAAAAAGTTTTGGAGTGAGATTAACAAGTTAAGGAAGCCTAGAGAACAAATGGATTTGTCAGTTAAAAATAGGAGAGGAGAGTTATTAAATGGAGAGTTAGAGGTATTGGGAAGATGGAGGGAATATTTTGAGGAATTGTTAAATGTTGATGAAGATAGGGAAGCTGTGATTTCGTGTATAGGGCAAGGAGGAATAACATCTTGTAGGAGTGAGGAAGAGCCAGTTGTGAGTGTGGGGGAAGTTTGTGAGGCAGTAGGTAAAATAAAAGGGGGTAAAGCAGCCGGGATTGATGGGATAAAGATAGAAATGTTAAAAGCAGGTGGGGATATAGTTTTGGAGTGGTTGGTGTAATTATTTAATAAATGTTTGGAAGAGGGTAAGGTACCTAGGGATTGGCAGAGAGCATGCATAGTTCCTTTGTATAAAGGCAAAGGGGACAAAAGAGAGTGCAAAAATTATAGGGGGATAAGTCTGTTGAGTATACCTGGCTAAGTGTATGGTAGAGTTATTATTAAAAGCATTAAGAGTAAGATGGAGAATAGGATAGCAGATGAACAAGGAGGCTTTAGGAAAGGTAGGGGGTGTGTGGACCAGGTGTTTACAGTGAAACATGTAAGTGAACAGTATTTAGATAAGGCTAAAGAGGTTTTTGTGGCATTTATGGATTTGGAAAAGGCATATGACAGGGTGGATAGGGATGCAATGTGGCAGATGTTGCAGGTGTATGGTGTAGGAGGTAGGTTACTGAAAGCAGTGAAGAGTTTTTACGAGGATAGTGAGGCTCAAGTTAGAGTATGTAGGAAAGAGGGAGATTATTTCCCAGTAAAAGAAGGCCTTAGACAAGGATGTGTGATGTCACCATGGTTGTTTAATATATTTATAGATGGGGTTGTAAGAGAAGTAAATACAAGGGTCTTGGCAAGAGGCGTGGAGTTAAAAGATAAAAAATCACACAAAGTGGGAGTTGTCACAGTTGCTCTTTGCTGATGACACTGTGCTCTTGGGAGATTCTGAAGAGAAGTTGCAGAGGTTGGTGGATGAATTTGGTAGGGTATGCAAAAGAAGAAAATTAAAAGTGAATACAGGAAAGAGTAAGGTTATGAGGATAAAAAGATTAGGTGATGAAAGATTGGATATCAGATTGGAGGGAGAGAGTATGGAGGAAGTGAATGTATTCAGATATTTGGGAGTGGACGTGTCAGCGGATGGGTCTATGAAAGATGAGGAGAATCATAGAACTGATGAGGGGAAAAGGGTGAGCGGTGCACTTAGGAGTCTGTGGAGACAAAGAACTTTGTCCTTGGAGGCAAAGAGGGGAATGTATGAGAGTATAGTTTTACCAACGCTCTTATATGGGTGTGAAGCATGGGTGATAAATGTTGCAGCGAGGAGAAGGCTGGAGGCAGTGGAGATGTCATGTCTGAGGGCAATGTGTGGTGTGAATATAATGCAGAGAATTCGTAGTTTGGAAGTTAGGAGGAGGTGCGGGATTACCAAAACTGTTGTCCAGAGGGCTGAGGAAGGGTTGTTGAGGTGGTTTGGACATGTAGAGAGAATGGAGTGAAACAGAATGACTTCAAGAGTGTATCAATCTGTAGTGGAAGGAAGGCGGGGTAGGGGTCGGCCTAGGAAAGGTTGGAGGGAGGGGGTAAAGAAGGCTTTGTGTGCGAGGGGCTTGGACTTCCAGCAGGCATGCATAAGCGTGTTTGATAGGAGTGAATGGAGACAAATGGTTTTTAATACTTGACGTGCTGTTGGAGTGTGAGCAAAGTAACATTTATGAAGGGATTCAGGGAAACCGGCAGGCCGGACTTGCGTCCTGGAGATGGGAAGTACAGTGCCTGCACTCTGAAGGAGGGGTGTTAATGTTGCAATTTAAAAACTGTAGTGTAAAGCACCCTTCTCGCAAGACAGTGATGGAGTGAATGATGGTGAAAGTTTTTCTTTTTCTGGCCACCCTGCCTTGATGGGAATCGGCCAGTGTGTTAATATTAATAATAAATAATTTTAAAGCCTTCCTTCCAGCCTGCTTCCCTCCCGTCCTCCCTCCTTTGATCAATGAAGCTAAAACTGGGTAACTTTAAAATATGTTAGACAAATTTAAGAATGAGAAAGACTGGATTTGAGTAGGACTTACAAGGTATTTCAAGCAGCCTTGAATCTAAATTAGGATTACTAGCGCTATTAATCCGTTCCTGAGAGCTCATCGTTAGTCAAAAAAATCGTTAGTCAAGTTAATTTTCCCCATAAGAAATAATGGAAATCAAATTAATCCGTGCAAGACACCCAAAAGTATTGAAAAAAAAAAATTTAACACATGAAATATTAATTTTAATACACACAAACTGAAGAAGACATGCACAGTTACATGACACTTACCTTTATTGAAGATCTGGTGATGATTGATGGGATGGGAAGAGGGGAGTGTGTTGATGGTCTTAGTGTTCAGAAGGGGAATCCCCTTCCATTAGGACTTGAGGTGGCAAGTCCTTTTTTGGGGTTACTTCCCTTCTTCTTTTAATGCCACTAGGACCAGCTTGAGAGTCACTGGACCTCTGTCGCACAACATATCTGCCCATAGAGGCCTGTACCTCCCGTTCCTTTATGACATTCCTAAAGTGTTTCACAACATTGTCAGTGTCACCATTAAACACTTGTTCAGGTTTCAGTCCTTCACTGTCTATGTACTCATTGAATTCCTGCACATATTTTTCAGCTGCTTTTTGGTCCAAACTGGCAGCCTCAACATGCCTTATCACACTATGTATGCCACTACGATTTTTAAATCTCTCAAACCAACCTTTGCTGGCCTTAAATTCACTCACATCACCACTAGTTGCTGGCATTTTTCTTATTAAATCCTCATGCAACTTCCTAGCCTTTTCACATATGATCGCTTGAGAGCTGCTATCTCCTGCTATCTGTTTTTCGTTTATCCATACCAATAACAGTCTCTCAACATCTTCTATCACTTGCGATCTCAGTTTCGAAAACATAGTTGCACCTTTGGCAAGAACAGCTTCCTTGATTGCCGTTTTCTTGGCCACAATAGTAGCGATGGTTGATTGGGGTTTTGTGTACAGCCTGGCCAGCTCGGAGACATGCACTCCACTTTCATACTTAGCAATGATCTCTTTCTTCATATCCATAGTAATTCTCACCCTTTTTGCTGTAGGGTTGGCACTAGAAGCTTTCTTGGGGCCCATGGTGACTTATTTTGCAGGTGCAATCACTAAAAAGGCTGTGATAATATGAAATGTTCCGATTGTATGCTTGGAAGTGACCGCGGTGGCTGGCTGGGTTGTAAACACTGGCCAGAAGTGGACGCGTCTCAGACGGAACGAATAGTGTTGGTCGAGTTTTTTAGCGCTAATCGAGGCAAAATTTTTGCGATAAAATGTATCGCTAGTCAGATTTATTGTTAATCGATGCCATCGCTGGTCGAGGGTCCACTGTAACTCAGAAAAAATCCTAATCATTGATACAATGATGACTGATAACTGTGCATCCACATCAATACAAGAATCACAGTTATCCACTCACGTCAACTCAAGGATCACGGTTATCCACCTACATGAACACAAGAATCACAGTTATCCACCTACAAGAACACAAGAATCAGTTATCCACCCCACATCAACACGAGAATCATAGTTATCCACCTCATCCCAGTAAAACCTCAAACAAGAATGTTAGGTAGGAAAATCATACAATTTATAAATTTCTTTTGAAAGAATACACACATTTAAATTTCATTAAAAAATTTTCCTTTTAAAGAATATATACACATTTAAATTTAATTAAAAAAAACACCCACAAAACATCAAACTTTGAAGCTGCACAATTTTAAACAAACAAATACAAAGCATAAGATGTATATTTCAAGCTGAACTGCAGTGACATCTACATCAACCCATCAACTGCAGTGACATCTACATCAACCCTTCAACTGCAGTGACATCTACATCAACCCTTCAACTGCAGTGACATCTACATCAACCCTTCAACTGCAGTGACATCTACATCAACCCTTCAACTGCAGTGACATCTACATCAACCCTTCAACTGCAGTGACATCTACATCAACCCTTCAACTGCAGTGACATCTACATCAACCCTTCAACTGCAGTGACATCTACATCAACCCTTCAACTGCAGTGACATCTACATCAACCCTTCAACTGCAGTGACATCTACATCAACCCTTCAACTATCCAAATGTAGATCTATGTTTATGAGTGTAACGCTCTGACCTTGATTTTCCTCCATTTGAAAGCATGTAAAAAAAACGTAGATCTATGTTTGGAGCGCTACACGAGCAAACGTAGATCTACGTTTGGAGCGCTACACGAGCGAACGTAGATCTACGTTTGGAGCGCTACACGAGCGAACGTAGATCTACGTTTGGAGCGCTACACGAGCGAACATAGATCTACGTTTGGAGTGCTACACGAACGAACGTAGATCTATGTTTGGAGCGCTACACGCGCAAATGTAAATCTACGTTTGGAGCGCTACACAAGCGAACGTAGATCTACGTTTGGAGCACTACACGAGCGAACATAGATCTACATTTCGAGCGCTACACGAGCGAACGTAGATCTACGTTTGGAGTGCTACATAAGCAAACGTAGATCTACGTTTGGACAGTTTAAGGATTAATATTATTATTATTATTATATTCATAAGGGAAATGCTAAACCCATAAGCATTATAGAGCAGTTGAAGTATACCTGGAGAGGGTTTCAGGGGCCAACGCCCCCGTGGCTCGGTCTGAGACCAGGCCTCATGGTGGATCAGGGTCTGATCAACCAGGCTGTTACTGCTGGTTGCATGCAAACTGACATACGAACCACAGCCTGGCTGTGGTTCGTACATCAGTTTGTGTGCGGCCAGCAGTAACAGCCTGGTTGATCAGACCCTAATCCACCACGAGGCCTGGTCTCAGACCAAGCCGCGGGGGCGTTGGCCCCTGAAACCCTCTCTAGGTATACATAATGAATGGGAGGCAATCAGACTCTATCCAAGAAGAGTAACTTCAGTTGTATGAATCAAGAGCCCTTCATCAGTAATGAGATTAAGAAATAATTATACCTCTTATAGTTTTGATGGCTTCAACTTTCATTCCTTCTGCTTTGACCAACTGATGACGGATTTCTTCCCGCTCAGTGGAAGTTAAAATGGAGTTTTCTAGCACACAGGCACTTTTCTGGAAATATAAAATGTTATTCTAGAATATCAATGATGTACAGAATCTGAACAGCACCAAGTAATCAGTACATTCTATAATATTTTCTATGAAATCTTGGTAATTCTAAAGTTTTGTACAATGTACTTGAATACAATGGGCCAATATGTGTTAGTCAATGTACTTGTATGACTAATTTTCATGCCCCAGCCATGCTCCGATCAAGAGCTCACCCTTGGTCCTTGGTACTACTGGCTTGCCCTTACCCGTGTCTGTCTGGAGACCCATCTGCCAATAAACCATGTCTAGTCTACGTGAGTTTATACTATCCTGCCTTATTCCTAACATGCCCACTACCACAGACAAGGTGGACTGTCCATACAAGCTACAGTTTAAACACAACTCCAGCTTAACTATTTGTGCCCAGGAAAGAAATCTAAAATACATGATACCTGCATTGAATTATGAGTAACACTGCCTCTCTAGCACGTGTAAGAACAATGTAACCAGGGCATGTTGTGACACCACCAGCTTCCCTCCATTCAGTGCATGGAACTGGCAGGAACTTGCCTAATTCATACCAAATTTCATATAATTTCATGACACTAACAATGGAATTTAGCCAAGAAGCACACTATGTAGACTTGGGCCAGGATAACCCAATACAGGTACACCACCGATTCTTCAGCACATTAAGTTCCAAAGTCTTGATGGAATATCAGTTTTGCCAAACCAATACAGATCATGTAATAATAATTCAACAATACACATATAACCTACTAATTATACACCTCCCTTTACTCAGTGTATTCATACTGTGTGTATGCTCATTTTATGATGTGTAGAGCACTCACGTTTGTTTGTGAGAGAATGATCAAGACCCACAGATGTAATAAATATGTTTTAGTTAAGTTGAATTATTAACATTATATTTATTTCTGTTAGTTTTTAACCAAGTACAGTGGACCCCCGCATAACGATTACCTCCGAATGCGACCAATTATGTAAGTGTATTTATGTAAGTGCGTTTGTACGTGTATGTTTGGGGGTCTGAAATGGACTAATCTACTTCACAATATTCCTTATGGGAATAAATTCGGTCAGTACTGGCACCTGAACATACTTATGGAGTGAAAAAATATCGTTAACCGGGGGTCCACTGTATTTATTTATTTATTTATTTATTTATTTAAAAATTTGAGCACACATACAGAGGTACAAAAAATACAGATAAGAGCAGCATGCCAAAGCCACTTATACTATGCATAGCATTACGGGCTGGCTTAAAATTAACTTAAGATTAACTAAGCAATGATGACATCAGTGATAAAACTTTAATGTAAACAGATTACTATAAAGCACAAGTGAGTATTACAAAGACAGGTCATATGGTTGTATGCATTGTTGTACATTCAGTAGAATGGAGTATTCTGTTAGGTAGTGTATTTAAAAAATAATAAAGTTAGATTGGGTTTTAGGTTTAACATTTATGTGATATAATTGCGAGAAACATTTAAGATATACAATTTATAAGGTTCAGTTATTCAGTATTTATTTGGTTTTGGGTGAGTAAGTGATCTTTGAGAAGAGACTTGAATTTATAAACAGGTAGTGTTTCTTTTATATTTACAGGTAATGAGTTCCAGATTTTAGGGCCTTTTATGTGCATTGAGTTTTTGCATAGCGTGAGATGGACACGAGGAACATCAAAGAGTGATCTGTGCCTTGTGTTATGGTCATGTGTTCTGTTGAGGTTGGCAAGGAGATGTTTGAGGGGAGGGTTAATATCAGAGTTAAGTGTTCTATGTATGTAATAGGTGCAGTAATAAGTATGAATGTTTTGTATGGTGAGTAGGTTTAGTGTATTGAATATTGGTGGAGTGTGCTGCCTATAGTGAGAATTTGTTATCATTCTAACTGCAGCCTTTTGTTGGGTAATTAGTGGTCTGAGATGGTTACTTGTTGTTGAGCCCCATGCACAAATTCCATAGGTGAGATAGGGGTAAATAAGAGAGTGATATAGGGCCAGGAGGGCTGACTGTGGAGCATAGTACCGTATCTTCGATAGTATGTATATTCATACTTTATGTATGATTGCTCTTAGTACATACAGAGAGTTCATATTTGTCTGGTGAAGACTGGACAGGAGCCAGAGATGTTTTAGTAATTGAAAGCCATGAGTAATGATAAGTGCACAATCCCAGTACAGTGTCTAGCCACACACTGAGTTATGGTGAGGCCGGATGAGTTCAAATTCAAATTCTAAGTTTATTCTCTACAAGGATTACAATGCTGAGTTTACAGAATTTGGTTATTGTGTGGTTTACATGTAGTAAAATAATAATTACAGAGTGTACCACTAGAACACCTAGCATGGCTAGGCATTTCGGGCAGACTTAGTTTAAATCTTAATTTTAAAATATTACAAATTATGAGGTAAGTTGGTATTATGGCTAAGTGACTAAATACTAGTTTGTGAGTTTAGCAATGTGAATGCTTTTGTTTTGGCTGGAGACACACACAAACCACCACACTCCAAGACTTCGTCCTTCATCAATTAGCCGTTTGAGGGTCCACATCCCTAATGTGAAACATGTCCACAGAGTCCAAGAATTCTTTAAAAAGAAGAAAAAAACTTTTTTCCAAAGGTGATGACTGTAAGCTTACAGAATTATGCTTTCACAAAGTTAGTGGTCTGGGCAATATTTATGAACCGGCGATTTTCCTAACCTCGATTTTAGGCCAATTCCATTGCTCCAGTCAACCAAATTCTTACCTATTTCACAATTACGCCATCCATTCTATCGACTGAGCACAAACCGCCCATTTAACTATTTCAATAAAGTGAGCAAAAATCGGTAATTTGACAATTTCACACAAAATTAAAAAAATGTCAATTTCAAAATAGGGTCCAGAATAAACAATGCAGACATTCCTGGCACTAAAACAATATTTCCTTTGTTCATTAGTTACATCCCCAGGTCTCTCCACTTGCTTTCCATTTTGAATTTTTATTCACACAAAAAACAGATTTACTATTATGCAAACTACTGCATTATTGAAATAATTGTATATATAATGTCAGCACATTCGTGAATGGGTATTAGACTGATTACTTGGACATGTATTCGATGAGTGACGTGATTTGTGTACTCTGGAATATCAGCAAAAATTTAATATTTCTGCCATTTTGAGTTCAATTTCAAGCTACAGTGGTACCTCAGTATACATCCACTTTGGAATAAGTCCAACTTGGAATACATCCTGTTTGGACACGAAAATTTTTCCTAGGTATCCGACCTTTGTTTGGAATATAACTTGTGTGCTAAAACTTGCATCAAAATCAAATCAAAATCTTTATACCCTTGAAAAGCTTAAAATATTGGTTTACAAGTTATAAAGTTACAAAGAAGGTCACTACCATGCCTAGGGATCTCGAGCAGACTAATACTAATTCTAAGGAATTATTAGAAATTTTATGGTTACAGTCATTTGGGTGCCTGCTAGGACAAATTCCAACTACTCCGTTATGGACAACTGGAGGAGATAATAACTAGAACAGAGTATACTACAGACTCTGGCCATACAATAGAGCGGAAAAATAATGTAAGGGACCTGGGAGTAGTAATGTCTGAGGATCTCACTTTCAAGGATCACAACAGTGCCACGATCGCACGTGCAAAGAAAATGATAGGATGGATAATGAGAACGTTCAAAATGAGAGATGATAAGCTAATGATGATCCTTTTCAAATCACTTGTTCTCTCTAGGCTGGAATACTGCTGTACATTAACATCTCCATTCAAAGCAGGTGAAATCGCAGATGTAGAGAGTGTACAGAGATCCTTTACTGCACGTATAAGTTCTGTCAAGCACCATAACTACTGGGAACGCTTGGAAGCACTTGACTTGTACTCGTTGGAACGCAGGAGGGAGATATATCATAATCTACACTTGGAAAATCCTGGAAGGAATGGTCCCAAATCTGCACACAGAAATCACTCCCTACGAAAGCAAAAGACTGGGCAGGCGATGCAAAATGCCCCCAATAAAAAGTAGGGGCGCCATTGGTACACTAAGGGAAAACACAATAAGTGTCCGAGGCCCAAGACTGTTCAACAGCCTCCCATCAAGCATTAGGGGAATTGCCAATAAACCCCTGGCTGCCTTCAAGAGAGAGCTGGACAGATACCTAAAGTCAGTGCTGGATCAGCCGGGCTGTGGCTTGTACGTTGGACTACGTGCGGCCAGCAGTAACAGCCTAGTTGATCAGGCCCTGATCAATCGGGAGGCCTGGTCATGGACCGAGTCGCGGGGGCATTGATCCCCGGAATAACCTCCAGGTAACCTCCAGGTAGCATCAGTACGCTCATTGCTACCATTCAGTGAACAACCCGGGCTGTAACTTTTCAATTCAATTCAAGTTTATTCTCTATAAGGGTTACAATGTGGGGTTTACAGGTTTTGGGTATTGTGTGGTTTACATGTTATAAAATACTAATTACAGAGGGGGCCAATAGGACACCTAGCATGGCTAGGTATTTCGAGCAGACTTAGATTAATTCTTAACATTAAATCCTTACAGATTATGGTATTAAGGCTAAGTGACTACATCATAATTTGTGAGTTTAGCAATGTGAATGCTTTTGTTTTGGCACAATACAAAGTGTCTATATTGGAGTATCATAGACAAACTTATGACTAGTTAGGATTTATTATTTTAAGATTAAGATTAGTATTTCTGGGTTTATAGTCAGTGGGTGAGTGAGTGTAATTGTGAACCACCAAGTGGTTATCATGTAGTTAGTTGTCGGGGTGGTTCAGGGAGATAAGATGTTTTTTAACTGTAGTTTTGAAAGTGATGAATGTGTCTGCAGTTCTAGAGTTTTCGGGTAGGGTGTTCCAGATTTTAGGTCCTTTGAAATACATTGAATTTTTGTAAAGGTTTAGTCAAACACGGGGAATGTCATAAAGATGTTTGTGTCTGGTGTTATGCCTGTGGATCCTGTCACAACTATCAAGAAAGCATTTTAGGTCAAGATTAATATTGGAATTTAAGGTCCTGTAGATATAGATTGCACAGTAGTAAGTGTGGATGTTCTGAACAGGGAGTAAGTTTAGATCTATGAAGAGTAGGGGGGGTGTTGCCAGGGATGGGATTTAGTGATTATTCTTACTGCGGCTTTGTGTTGGGTTATTATTGGCTTTAGGTGTGTTGCTGCAGTTGAACCCCAAGCACAGATAGCATAGGTGAGGTATGGATATATAAGTGAATGGTATAGTGTGAGAAGGGCAGTTTGCGGTACGTAGTATCGTATCTTGGAGAGGATCCCCACCGTTTTGGATACTTTTTTTATTATGTGTTGGATATGGGTGCTGAAATTTAGGTTGTTGTCGAGGTATAGGCCAAGGAATTTGCCCTCATTATGTCTGGCAATTAGAGTGTTGTCGATCTTAATGTTAAGTTGTGCAACACCTGCTCTGCTACCAAACATAATATAGTAGGTTTTGCCAGTGTTAAGTGTAAATTTATTGGCTGTCATCCAAGTCGACATTTTGAGCAGCTCCTCGTTAACAATGGTGTTGAGGGTGGCAAGATTAGGGTGGGAGATGAGATAAGTCGTGTCGTCAGAAAAGAGAATGGGTTTCAGGTGTTGGGATATGTTTGGAAGATCATTGATGTAAATGAGGAAGAGCAGGGGTCCAAGGACACTTCCCTGCGGAACTCCAGTATCAAGTGGCCGCACTGATGAGGCTGTGTCTTTAATGGTGACATACTGATACCTATTAGAAAGGTAGGATTTAAAATATGCAAGCACATGGCCTCTTATACCACAGTGGTCAAGTTTGTGGAATAAGATGCCATGGTCTACTGTGTCAAACGCTTTTCTTAGGCCAATAAAAATTCCTAGCGGATATTCCTTATTTTCCAATGCTGTGTAAAGCAGGTCTAGCATTTTTATAATTGCATCATTAGTGCTTTTATTTTTCCTGAATCCAAATTGGCAGGGGTTGAGTATGTTTTGTGACGTTATATATGAATATAGTCTCCTGTGCACGAGTTTCTCGAAGATTTTGGATAGTAATGGTAAGTTTGATATTGGCCTATAGTTGTTTACGTCTGCAGGGTCACCACCTTTATGTACTGGTGTAACCCTTGCTGTTCTGAGTAGTGTCGGTAAAGTGCTAGTTTCTAGTGACTTGTTAAAAAGTAATGTAATAGCATGTGAAAGGACATGGGCCGCTCGTGGTGTGCATCAGCTGGCCCAGCCCAGCTGCCAGATGCACGGTCGTAAGTCGAGTGGACGTATGTTGAGCAGGTCGTAAGTTGAATGGTAGGTGTATTAAATTTTAAGAACAGTTATTTGGATTCAGTATTGCACTGGTAGTTATACTAGAGGTTATTTGGCAGTACAAGGTATTTAAGAGTACTCTAAGATAGTAAATGTGGTATTAAAACAGGTTATGGTAGTTAGACAAGTAATGGTAATTAAATGTCAAAAATGTTAAGAGTAAATTGTAATGATAGTAAAAATGGTAATTAATTATTAATTTTCGTAAGTAATATCAATTATTTTTTTTTATTATCACACCGGCCGATTCCCACCAAGGCAGGGTGGCCCAAAAAAGAAAAACTTTCACCATCATTCACTCCATCACTGTCTTGCCAGAAGGGTGCTTTACACTACAGTTTTTAAACTGCAACATTAACACCCCTCCTTCAGAGTGCAGGCACTGTACTTCCCATCTCCAGGACTCAAGTCCGGCCTGCCGGTTTCCCTGAATCCCTTCATAAATGTTACTTTGCTCACACTCCAACAGCACGTCAAGTATTAAAAACCATTTGTCTCCATTCACTCCTATCAAACACGCTCACGCATGCCTGCTGGAAGTCCAAGCCCCTCGCACACAAAACCTCCTTTACCCCCTCCCTCCAACCCTTCCTAGGCCGACCCCTACCCCGCCTTCCTTCCACTACAGACTGATACACTCTTGAAGTCATTCTGTTTCGCTCCATTCTCTCTACATGTCCGAACCACCTCAACAACCCTTCCTCAGCCCTCTGGACAACAGTTTTGGTAATCCCGCACCTCCTCCTAACTTCCAAACTACGAATTCTCTGCATTATATTCACACCACACATTGCCCTCAGACATGACATCTCCACTGCCTCCAGCCTTCTCCTCGCTGCAACATTCATCACCCACGCTTCACACCCATATAAGAGCGTTGGTAAAACTATACTCTCATACATTCCCCTCTTTGCCTCCAAGGACAAAGTTCTTTGTCTCCACAGACTCCTAAGTGCACCACTCACTCTTTTTCCCTCATCAATTCTATGATTCACCTCATCTTTCATAGACCCATCCGCTGACACGTCCACTCCCAAATATCTGAATACGTTCACCTCCTCCATACTCTCTCCCTCCAATCTGATATTCAATCTTTCATCACCTAATCTTTTTATCCTCATAACCTTACTCTTTCCTGTATTCACCTTTAATTTTCTTCTTTTGCACACCCTACCAAATTCATCCACCAATCTCTGCAACTTCTCTTCAGAATCTCCCAAGAGCACAGTGTCATCAGCAAAGAGCAGCTGTGACAACTCCCACTTTGTGTGTGATTCTTTATCTTTTAACTCCACGCCTCTTGCCAAGACCCTCGCATTTACTTCTCTTACAACCCCATCTATAAATATATTAAACAACCACGGTGACATCACACATCCTTGTCTAAGGCCTACTTTTACTGGGAAAAAATTTCCCTCTTTCCTACATACTCTAACTTGAGCCTCACTATTCTCGTAAAAACTCTTCACTGCTTTCAGTAACCTACCTCCTACACCATACACTTGCAACATCTGCCACATTGCCCCCCTATCCACCCTGTCATACGCCTTTTCCAAATCCATAAATGCCACAAAGACCTCTTTAGCCTTATCTAAATACTGTTCACTTATATGTTTCACTGTAAACACCTGGTCCACACACCCCCTACCTTTCCTAAAGCCTCCTTGTTCATCTGCTATCCTATTCTCCGTCTTACTCTTAATTCTTTCAATTATAACTCTACCATACACTTTACCAGGTACACTCAACAGACTTATCCCCCTATAATTTTTGCACTCTCTTTTATCCCCTTTGCCTTTATACAAAGGAACTATGCATGCTCTCTGCCAATCCCTAGGTACCTTACCCTCTTCCATACATTTATTAAATAATTGCACCAACCACTCCAAAACTATATCCCCACCTGCTTTTAACATTTCTATCTTTATCCCATCAATCCCGGCTGCCTTACCCCCTTTCATTTTACCTACTGCCTCACGAACTTCCCCCACACTCACAACTGGCTCTTCCTCACTCCTACAAGATGTTATTCCTCCTTGCCCTATACACGAAATCACAGCTTCCCTATCTTCATCAACATTTAACAATTCCTCAAAATATTCCTTCCATCTTCCCAATACCTCTAACTCTCCATTTAATAACTCTCCTCTCCTATTTTTAACTGACAAATCCATTTGTTCTCTAGGCTTTCTTAACTTGTTAATCTCCCTCCAAAACTTTTTCTTATTTTCAACAAAATTTGTTGATAACATCTCACCCACTCTCTCATTTGCTCTCTTTTTACATTGCTTCACCACTCTCTTAACTTCTCTCTTTTTCTCCATATACTCTTCCCTCCTTGCATCACTTCTACTTTGTAAAAACTTCTCATATGCTAACTTTTTCTCCCTTACTACTCTCTTTAGATCATCATTCCACCAATCGCTCCTCTTCCCTCCTGCACCCACTTTCCTGTAACCACAAACTTCTGCTGAACACTCTAACACTACATTTTTAAACCTACCCCATACCTCTTCGACCCCATTGCCTATGCTCTCATTAGCCCATCTATCCTCCAATAGCTGTTTATATCTTACCCTAACTGCCTCCTCTTTTAGTTTATAAACCTTCACCTCTCTCTTCCCTGATGCTTCTATTCTCCTTGTATCCCATCTACCTTTTACTCTCAGTGTAGCTACAACTAGAAAGTGATCTGATATATCTGTGGCCCCTCTATAAACATGTACATCCTGAAGTCTACTCAACAGTCTTTTATCTACCAATACCTAATCCAACAAACTACTGTCATTTCGCCCTACATCATATTGTGTATACTTATTTATCCTCTTTTTCTTAAAATATGTATTACCTATAACTAAACCCCTTTCTATACAAAGTTCAATCAAAGGGCTCCCATTATCATTTACACCTGGCACCCCAAACTTACCTACCACACCCTCTCTAAAAGTTTCTCCTACTTTAGCATTCAAGTCCCCTACCACAATTACTCTCTCACTTGGTTCAAAGGCTCCTATACATTCACTTAACATCTCCCAAAATCTCTCTCTCTCCTCTGCATTCCTCTCTTCTCCAGGTGCATACACGCTTATTATGACCCACTTCTCGCATCCAACCTTTACTTTAATCCACATAATTCTTGAATTTACACATTCATATTCTCTTTTCTCCTTCCATAACTGATCATTTAACATTACTGCTACCCCTTCCTTTGCTCTAACTCTCTCAGATACTCCAGATTTAATCCCATTTATTTCCCCCCACTGAAACTCTCCTACCCCCTTCAGCTTTGTTTCGCTTAGGGCCAGGACATCCAACTTCTTTTCATTCATAACATCAGCAATCATCTGTTTCTTGTCATCCGCACTACATCCACGCACATTTAAGCAACCCAGTTTTATAAAGTTTTTCTTCTTCTCTTTTTTAGTAATTGTATACAGGAGAAGGGGTTACTAGCCCATTGCTCCCGGCATTTTAGTCGCCTCATACGACACGCATGGCTTACGGAGGAAAGATTCTTTTCCACTTCCCCATGAGGTAGTAATATGGACAGAGAAAGTATCAATTCAGCTAATATTTAAGCAAACAATAGTAAATAAGAAAATTACATAAGGTGACTTATGCTTACTAGTAAAATCACGTAATGAGGTAGTTGATTATTTAATCACTAAGAAATTGTACTATGAAATTTGAAGAATAATGGAGCAAAACATACACTACACTACGTAGGCTTTTAGGTTGGACACTGTTTAGTTATTCTCTGTAAGATTAGTATCCCTGAGAAATCGTGATAGATCATTCTCGTTCGTGATTGTGTACAGTTGACCTACATTCGTTTTCCTAACTAGAATTTTCCCATCCCGTGTGAAGCATTGGTGTATTGTGTCATTATTCTCCCGCTTAAGTTTTCTGACTCTATACAGGAGGTTCTGACGTTTTTTTGGTAAGACACTCGTTTATGTATATCTCTTTCTTTACTTTAATAGATGCAATTATTAAGTCCTTTTTCCTGTCATGTGAGTGGAATCTAAGCATAACACTTTTCTACCATGGGATCCTAGTAACCTGGCTTCTTTTATTTCAGACTCTGGTACAATAACACTTGTTTGGTCCTTTATGATCTGCAGAGTAATTTCTTTACTGTTTGTTTGGTTCATATCACTGGGAAAAAGTGGACTGTTAACTATTACTGCGTCCGACAGTTTATCTTGTTCAGTTTTATCTTCTTGGAGAGCAAAGTAGTCACTGAACTGGTTATCTAAGTTGTTCTTCCATTCTTTTACTGCTTCTTCAACCTTTGTATTAAGAGATATTATTTGTTGAGTATGGCTGTCTATGACTGTCTGGATGGTCTTGTCACAGTTAGTCATTCCTGGTGTTGATAACTTTTGTTCAAGACTGAGGATTTTGTTCTCGAGTTGTGTCATCCTGGTGTCTTGTTTTGTTAGCGTCTCTCGAAGATTCATATTTTCAATAACTAAGGTGGAGATGCATGACTTTAGGGTATCTGGATCGTTGGTCATCCCTGAGAGACTACTTCGTAGGTTGAATCCGGGGAAGAGAGGGGTGGATGGGCTGGGGGCAGCCATGTTTGTTGTTATTGTTGTGGTGTGGCCTTGAGTGGTGGTGAGAGGGGTGGTAGCTGGGCTGGCGTCCTCCTGGCTACACTTGAATAGTTGATTTTTCGGTGTTTTCTTGCTGGCCTTGGTGCTGTTTCCTCTGAGATTGCGCCTCATAATACTACAGAAATTGTTGTAGTTAAGAAGAAGTTGTAGTTATACAAAGCTTAGGGTTACGTTGTTCGGCTGGCAGCGGGGTGTTGCTTTGGGTTTGAGGGCAGTCTTCCTTTGATCTCTATTATTTTCGAT
Organism: Cherax quadricarinatus; assembly: GCF_038502225.1. NCBI lineage: Eukaryota > Metazoa > Arthropoda > Malacostraca > Decapoda > Parastacidae > Cherax > Cherax quadricarinatus. The sequence continues at coordinate 17,887,591 of NC_091372.1, read as the reverse complement.
TTGTAGGTTTCACTGTTGATAATCTTTGGTCATTCTGGGTGCTACGTTGGGTAGTGCAGTTTTGCTTGTAACTGGGTCATCATAGAAGCATTGGTGGCTCTGATAGTTGGAGAAAAGTACGGAGCTTGGAGGTCGCTGCTGTTGCTGCCACTGCCGCTGCAATTTTCACGTGATTTTGTGTTTGTTTAGTATAAATTTTTAGTAAATTCATTAACCGTGAGTTCTAAGAAAGTTAAAGAAAAGAGCCAAGTAATGACGAAAATGGTTAGGATCACCATGGAGGTGAAAAAAGTGATTATTGAAAAATATCGAGGTGGCATGCGTATCCGAGACTTGGCTGCTGCATACCATATGCTGAGAACAATGGTATCTACAACTGTGAAAAACAAAGATATTATTAACCCTTTAAGGATCCGTGCCGTAGATCTACGGCTTTACGTTGAGGGTCCAAACCGTAGATCTACGTCATGACCTCAGCTCACTCTGATAAGCTGTGAGCGGTAAATTTTGGTCTAGATATGAGAGAATACATCTATGTGGTATGTGTGCACCACATAAAACAAATCCTGCAGCACATAGTGCATAATGAGAGAAAAAAACTAAGACCGTAATTTTCGATTAAAACAGCGACTTTGCAGTGTTTTTCGTATGTTTTTTATAGTTGTATTTGCGATTTCTTGGTCTCGTTTGATAGAATGGAAGACATATTACAGAAATAGAGATGATTTTGATTGGTTTTAGTAATGGAAATGGATTGAAACTGAGCTCAAAGTAGCTGAAATGTTAATTTTTTGCCTATGTTCAAGAGTAAACAAACAACCTCACACGTCTAATACACGCCTGCTGGTGGGTCTAATATACATTCACAAATGTGGTGATGATATTTATACAATTATTACAATATTGAATAACAGTAAATCTTCTATATTTTGGTTTGAATAAAAATTCATTATGTGAATAAAAAATCAAAACGGAATTCATTTGTAAAGCTTCAAAACATAATTAATGAACAGAGGAAATGTTAGTTTAGTGCCAGGAATACCTACATTGTTTATTCTGGACCCTATTTTGAAATTGGAATATTTTAAACTTTGTGTTAAATTGGCCAAATTACCAATTTCTGATCACTTTATTTTCTAGCTGAAACAGTTGACTTGGCAATTTCTTGTGCTCAATAGATAGAAGTAATACTAGTGAAATAGCTAAGAATTTGGTCGACTGGAATAATGTAATTGGCCTAAAATGGGAGACAAAGTCGGCAAAATCGCCGATTAGTAAATATCGCTGACATATCAAAATTCACGAGAGCATAATTTTGTCAATTTTCCATCAAATTTTGTACTTTTTGTTTTCTTACCTTCGGAAAAAGATTCTCTGCCATTTCATAAGAATTTTTTTTTTTTTTTTTTTTTTTGAAAATTCTTCGACCCTGGTGGACACTTTGAAATTTGGCCTCTGGACCCTGAAAGGGTTTATTACAATTTCATGATACTAACATTATTCCAGTCGACCAAATTCTTAGCTATTTCACTAGTATTACTTCTATTCTATCGATTGAGCACAAGAAATCAGCAAGTCAACTGTTTCAACTACAAATTAAAGTGATCGGAAATTGTTAATTTGGCCAATTTAACACAAAGTTCAAAATATTCCAATTTCAAAATAGGGTCCAGAATAAACAATGTAGGTATTCCTGGAACTAAACTAACATTTCCTCTGTTCATTAGTTACGTTTTGAGGCTTTACAAATAAATTCCATTTTGATTTTTTATTCACCTTATGAATTTTTATTCACACCAAAAAATAGAAGATTTACTGTTATGCAATACTGTAATAATTGTATAAATATCATCACCATATTTGTGAATGTATATTAGACCCACCAGCTGGCGTGTATTAGATGTGTGAGGTCGTTTGTTTACTCTTGAATATCGGCAAAAATTTAACATTTCTGCTACTTTGAGCTCAGTTTCAAGTCATTTCCATTACTAAAACCAATCAAAATCATCTCTATTTATGTAATATGTTTTCCATTCTATCAAATAAGACCAAGAAATCACAAATACAACTATAAAAAAACATACGAAAAAACACTGCAAAGTCGCTGTTTTAATCGAAAAATCATGATTTCAGTTTTTTTTCTCACATTATACATAGTGTGTGGCAGGATCTGTTTTATGTGGTGCACACATACCACATAGATGTATTCTCTCATATCTAGGCCCAAATGTACCACTCACAGTTTATCAGAGTGAGCTGAGCTCATGACGTAGATCTACGGTTTGGACCCTGAACGTAAAGCCGTAGATCTACGGGACGGACCCTGAAAGGGTTAAACAACAAAAGCAATTTTAAAAAACTAAAAAATAATCATATCTTGGTATCAATAGACTGTAAAAGGTAAATATTGCTGCCGTTTTTAAGCTGCTGTTGCTGATAAGTGTTCATTTCTTTACTAATTTCAATACACCATAAATTCATAAGTTTTATCAGATTTTGCTCATTTTATCTTATTCATTTCAGAAAAATAAACTCCATCGAACTGTAAGAAAAAAATCATAATTTCTTTTCAAAATCTAGCAAACATAGGAATTTTTTCCAGGTCTCCCACACTATAAGTGTTAAAAAATATAACTAAAACCTTGATTTTCCTAAGAAATAATTAATTAAAAGCTACATAATGTGCAACTTACATAAATGTGGACAACCATATTCATGTATACTTCAGGACACTTATTGAAGGAAATACTTCATGTGTAGCTCCTTCAGTACTGGTGGCTCCTTCACTACTGGTGGCTCCTTCAGTACTGGTGGCTCCTGTGATGGTGGCTCCTTCTGTGCTGGGGGCTCCTTTAGTACTGGTGGCTCCTTCTGTACTGGTGGCTCCTTCAGTACTGGTGGCTCCTTCAGTACTGGTGGCTCCTTCAGTACTGGTGGCTCCTTCTGTGCTGGTGGCTCCTTCAGTACTGGTGGCTCCTTCTGTGCTGGTGGCTCCTTCTGTGCTGGTGGCTCCTTCAGTACTGGTGGCTCCTTCTGTGCTGGTGGCTCCTTCAGTACTGGTGGCTCCTTCAGTACTGGTGGCTCCTTCTGTGCTGGTGGCTCCTTCTGTGCTGGTGGCTCCTTCAGTACTGGTGGCTCCTTCTGCGCTGGTGGCTCCTTCTGTGCTGGTGGCTCCTTTAGTACTGGTGGCTCCTCCTGTGCTGGTGGCTCCTTCTGTGCTGGTGGCTCCTGTGCTGGTGGCTCCGTCAGTACTGGTGGCTCCTTCTGTGCTGGTGCCTCCTTATGTGCTGGTGGCTCCTTCAGTACTGGTGGCTCCTTCTGTGCTGGTGGCTCCTGTGCTGGTGGCTCCTTCTGTGCTGGTGGCTCCTTCTGTGCTGGTGGCTCCTTCAGTACTAGTGGCTCCTTCTGTGCTGGTGGCTCCTTCTGTGCTGGTGGCTCCTTCAGTACTGGTGGCTCCTTCTGTGCTGGTGGCTCCTTCAGTACTGGTGGCTCCTCCTGTGCTGGTGGCTCCTTCAGTACTGGTGGCTCCTTCTGTGCTGGTGGTTCCTGTGCTGGTGGCTCCTTTAGTACTGGTGGCTCCTCCTGTGCTGGTGGCTCCTTCTGTGCTGGTGGCTCCTGTGCTGGTGGCTCCTTCAGTACTGGTGGCTCCTACTGTGCTGGTGGCTCCTTCTGTGCTGGTGGCTCCTTCAGTACTGGTGGCTCCTCCTGTGCTCGTGGCTCCTCCTGTGCTGGTGGCTCCTTCTGTGCTGGTGGCTCCTTCAGTACTGGTGGCTCCTCCTGTGCTGGTGGCTCCTCCTGTGCTGGTGGCTCCTTCTGCGCTGGTGGCTCCTTCAGTACTGGTGGCTCCTCCTGTGCTGGTGGCTCCTCCTGTGCTGGTGGCTCCTTCAGTACTGGTGGCTCCTCCTGTGCTGGTGGCTCCTTCAGTACTGGTGGCTCCTGTGCTGGTGGCTCCTTCAGTACTGGTGGCTCCTCCTGTGCTGGTGGCTCCTTCAGTACTGGTGGCTCCTTCTGTGGTGGTGGTTCCTTCAGTACTGGTGGCTCCTTCTGTGGTGGTGGCTCCTTCAGTACTGGTGGCTCCTGTGCTGGTGGCTCCTTCAGTACTGGTGGCTCCTTCAGTACTGGTGGCTCCTTCTGTGCTGGTGGCTCCTTCTGTGCTGGTGGCTCCTTCTGTGCTGGTGGCTCCTCATGTGCTGGTGGCTCCTGTGCTGGTGGCTCCTGTGCTGGTGGCTCCTGTGCTGGTGGCTCCTTCAGTACTGGTGGCTCCTCCTGTGCTGGTGGCTCCTTCTGTGCTGGTGGCTCCTGTGCTGGTGGCTCCTTCAGTACTGGTGGCTCCTTCTGTGCTGGTGGCTCCTTCTGTGCTGGTGGCTCCTTCTGTGCTGGTGGCTCCTTCAGTACTGGTGGCTCCTTCTGTGCTGGTGGCTCCTCCTGTGCTGGTGGCTCCTTCTGTGCTGGTGGCTCCTGTGCTGGTGGCTCCTTCAGTACTGGTGGCTCCTTCTGTGCTGGTGGCTCCTTCTGTGCTGGTGGCTCCTCCTGTGCTGGTGGCTCCTTCTGTGCTGGTGGCTCCTTCTGTGCTGGTGGCTCCTTCTGTGCTGGTGGCTCCTTCTGTGCTGGTGGCTCCTGTGCTGGTGGCTCCTTCTGTGCTGGTGGCTCCTCCTGTGCTGGTGGCTCCTTTGCTGGTGGCTCCTTCAGTACTGGTGGCTCCTTCTGTGCTGGTGGCTCCTTCTGTGCTGGTGGCTCCTGTGCTGGTGGCTCCTTCTGTGCTGGTGGCTCCTTCTGTGCTGGTGGCTCCTGTACTGGTGGCTCCTCCTGTGCTGGTGGCTCCTTCAGTGCTGGTGGCTCCTGTGACGGTGGCTCCTGTACTGGTGGCTCCTGTGCTGGTGGCTCCTTCTGTACTGATGGCTCCTGTGATGGTGGCTCCTTCTGTACTGATGGCTCCTTCTGTGCTGGTGCCTCCTTCTGTGCTGGTGGCTCCTTCTGTACTGATGGCTCCTGTGATAGTGGCTCCTTCTGTACTGGTGGCTCCTTCTGTACTGGTGGCTCCTTCTGTGCTGGTGGCTCCTGTACTGGTGGCTCCTTCTGTAATGGTGGCTCCTTCTGTACTGGTGGCTCCTTCTGTGCTGGTGGCTCCTTCAGTACTGGTGGCTCCTTCTATGCAGGTGGCTCCTGTACTGGTGGCTCCTGTGCTGGTGGCTCCTTCTGTACTGGTGGCTAATTCTGTGCTGGTGGCTCCTTGAGTACTGGTGGCTCCTGTGCTGGTGGCTCCTTCTGTGCTGGTGGCTCCTGTACTGGTGGCTCCTTCTGTGCTGGGGGCTCCTTCTGTGCTGGTGGCTCCTGTGCTGGTGGCTCCTTCTGTGCTGGTGGCTCCTGTGCTGGTGGCTCCTTCTGTACTGGTGGCTCCTTCTGTGATGGTGGCTCCTTCTGTGCTGGTGGCTCCTTCTGTACTGGTGGCTCCTTCTGTGCTCGTGGCTCCTTCTGTACTGGTGGCTCCTGTGCTGGTGGCTCCTTCTGTACTGGTGGCTCCTTCTGTACTGGAGGCTTCTTCTGTGCTGGTGGCTCCTTCAGTACTGGTGGCTCCTGTGCCGGTGGCTCCTGTGCTGGTGGCTCCTTCAGTACTGGTGACTTTTTCTGTGGTGGTGGCTCCTTCTGTGCTGGTGGCTCCTTCTGTACTGGTGGCTCCTTCTGTGATGGTGGCTCCATCTGTGCTGGTGGCTCATTCTGTACTGGTGGCTCCTTCTGTGTTGGTGGCTCCTTCTGTGCTGGTGGCTCCTGTACTGGTGGCTCCTGTGCTGGTGGCTCCTTCAGTACTGGTGGCTCCTTCTGTGCTGGTGGCTCCTTCTGTGCTGGTGGCTCCTTCTGTACTGGTGGCTCCTTCTGTACTGATGGCTTCTTCAGTACTGGTGGCTCCTTCTGTGCTGGTGGCTCCTTCAGTACTGGTGGCTCCTGTGCTAGTGGCTCCTTCTGTGCTGTTGGCTCCTTCTGTACTGGTGGCTTCTTCAGTACTGGTGGCTCCTTCTGTGCTGGTGACTTCTTCAGTACTGGTGGCTCCTTCTGTGCTGGTGGCTCCTTCAGTACTGATGGCTTCTTCAGTACTCGTGGCTCCTTCTGTGGTGGTGGCTCCTTCTGTGGTGGTGGCTCCTTCTGTGCTGGTGGCTCCTTCTGTGCTGGTGGCTCCTACAGTACTGGTGGCTCCTTCTGTGCTGGTGGCTCCTTCTGTGGTGGTGGCTCCTGTGCTGGTGACTCCTTCAGTACTGGTGGCTCCTTCTGTGGTGGTGGTTCCTTCAGTACTGGTGGCTCCTTCTGTGGTGGTGGCTCCTTCAGTACTGGTGGCTCCTACAGTACAGGTGGCTACTTCAGTACTGTTGGCTCCTTCAGTACTTATGGCTCCTTCAGTACTGGTGGCTCCTGTGCTGGTGGCTCCTTCAGTACTGGTGGCTCCTTCAGTACTGGTGGCTCCTGTGGTGGTGGCTCCTTCAGTACTGGTGGCTCTTTCAGTACTGGTGGCTCCTTCAGTACTGGTGGCTTCTTCAATACTGGTGGCTCCTTCAGTACTGGTGGCTCATTCAGTACTGGTGGCTCCTTCAGTACTGGTGGCTCCTTCAGTACTGGTGGCTTCTTCAATACTGGTGGCTTCTTCAGTACTGGTGGCTGATTCAGTACTGGTGGCTCCTTCAGTACTGGTGGCTCCTTCAGTACTGGTGGCTCCTTCAGTACTGGTCGCTTCTTCAATACTGGTGGCTTCTTCAGTACTGGTGGCTCCTTCAGTACGGAAGGCTTCTTCAATACTGGTGGCTTCTTCAATACTGGTGGCTTCTTCAGTAATGGTGGCTCCTTCAGTACTGGTGGCTTCTTCAATACTGGTGGCTTCTACAGTACTGGTGGCTCCTTCAGTACTGGAGGCTTCTTCAATACTGGTGGCTTCTTCAGTGATGGAGGCTCCTTCAGTGCTGGTGGCTCTTCAGTACTGGTGGCTCCTTCAGAAGTGATGGCTCCTTCAGTAGTGGTGGCTCATTCAGTACTGGTGGCTCCTTCAGTACTGGTGGCTCCTTCAGTACTGGTGGCTCCTTCAGTACTGATGGCTCCTTCAGTACTGGTGGTACCTTCAGTACTGGTGGCTCCTTCCGTAAAAGTGGCTCCTTCAGTATTGGTGGCTCCTTCAGTATTGGTGGCTCCTTCAGTAGTGGTGGCTCCTTCAGTAGTGGTGGCTCCTTCAGTAGTGGTGGCTCCTTCAGTACTGGTGGCTCCTTCAGTACTGGTGGCTTCTTCAGTACTGGTGGCTCCTTCAGTACTGGTGGCTCCTTCAGTACTGGTGGCTCCTTCAGTACTGGTGGCTCCTTCAGTACTGGTGGCTCCTTCAGTACTGGTGGCTCCTTCAGTACTGGTGGCTTCTTCAGTACTGGTGGCTCCTTCAGTACTGGTGGCTTCTTCAGTACTGGTGGCTCCTTCAGTACTGGTGGCTCCTTCAGTACTGACGACTCGTTCCATACTGGTGGCTCCTTCAATACTGGGGGCTCCTTAAGTACTGGTGGCTTCTCCTGTACTGGTGGCTCCTTCTGTACTGGTGGCTCCTTCTGTGCTGGTGGCTCCTTCAGTACTGGTGGCTCCTTCAGTACTGGTGGCTCCTTCAGTACTGGAGGCTTCTTCAATACTGGTGGCTTCTTCAGTACTGGTGGCTCCTTCAGTACTGGTGGCTTCTTCAGTACTGGTGGCTTCTTCAGTACTGGTGGCTTCTTCAGTACTGGTGGCTCCTTCAGTACTGGTGGCTTCTTCAGTACTGGTGGCTCCTTCAGTACAGGTGGCTCCTTCAGTACTGGTGGCTTCTTCAGTACTGGTGGCTCCTTCAGTACTGGTGGCTCTTTCAGTACTGGTGGCTCCTTCAGTACTGGTGGCTCCTTCAGTACTGGTGGCTCCTTCAGTACTGGTGGCTTCTTCAATACTGGTGGCTCCTTCAGTACTGGTGGCTCCTTCAGTACTGGTGGCTTCTTCAATACTGGTGGCTTCTTCAGTACTGGTGGCTCCTTCAGTACTGGTGGCTCCTTCAGTACTGGTGGCTCCTTCAGTACTGGTGGCTTCTTCAGTACTGGTGGCTTCTTCAGTACTGGTGCCTCCTTCAGTACTGGTGGCTCCTTAAGTACTGGTGTCTCCTTCAGTACTGGTGGCTTCAGTACTGGTGGCTCCTTCAGTACTGGTGGCTTCTTCAGTACTGGTGGCTCCTTCAGTACTGGTGGCTTCAATACTGGTGGCTCCTTCAGTACTGGTGGCTTCTTCAGTACTGGTGGCTCCTTCAGTACTGGTGGCTCCTTCAGTACTTGTGGCTCCTTCAGTACTGGTGGTTCCTTCCTTCAGTTCTTGTGGCTCCTTCAGTACTGGTGGTTCCTTCAGTACTGGTGGCTCCTTCCGTAAAAGTGGCTCCTTCAGTATTGGTGGCTCCTTCAGTACTGGTGGCTCCTTCAGTACTGGTGGCTCCTTCAGTACTGGTGGCTCCTTCAGTACTGGTGGCTCCTTCAGTACTGGTGGCTCCTTCAGTACTGGTGGCTTCTTTAATACTGGTGGCTCCTTCAGTACTGGTGGCTCCTTCAGTACTGGTGGCTCCTGTGCTGGTGGCTCCTTCAGTACTGGTTACTACTTCAGTACTGGTGGCTCCTTCAGTACTTATGGCTCCTTCAGTGCTGGTGGCTCCTTCTGTGCTGGTGGCTCCTGTGCTGGTGGCTCCTTCAGTACTGGTGGCTCCTTCAGTACTGGTGGCTCCTTCAGTACTGGTGGCTCCTTCAGTACTGGTGGCTCCTTCAGTACTGGTGGCTCCTTCAGTACTGGTAGCTCCTTCAGTACTGGTGGCTCCTTCAGTACTGGTGGCTCCTTCAGTACTGGTGGCTCCTTCAGTACTGGTGGCTCCTTCAGTACTGGTGGCTCCTTCAGTACTGGTAGCTCCTTCATTACTGGTGGCTCCTTCAGTACTGGTGGCTCCTTCAGTACTGGTTGCTCCTTCATTATCATGTGGGAGTTCGAACACGTGGATTAGGTAAAGAAATACTCACGTAGGCTGGTAGTACGTATAATTACAGATAATGTGGAGAGAGCCCTTATAGCCGTTACCTTGTCTCCTTGCTCCTCTCGTAACACTGACTGCCTGGCCGCCCACAGTACCCATATGTGAGGGGGTCTTTGAATAGTGCTAGGTCAGCACAATATGAGTTCAGACAGTGACTCAGGCAGAGACGGTTGGCAGTGAGTCAACCACTGGTACTGGTTACTGGTAACTGGTTACTACTACTGAGAGCTCGGCGACGCTAACGTATGTCGTCCCGACATACAACTAATACAAACTAGAGATGGCAGGTATATGGCTTGGGCTGATTCTATACAATGTCAAAGTACACAACAATTAAACATTATAACATACATAAGTAGAACATTGGAATGGAAGCTTACGTAACTGAAACTGTAATGCAATACAAGGTATAATATAGCACAACTTAAAACTCAACGTTGAGATTACTCAATAGAAGTGATAAAAAAAAAAATTTGATCGATCGATCTGTATTCATGTGATCTACGGATTCTGAGGGAGGAATATATACAAAGAAAGAGTGTTTAACAGAAAGGCAGATTCGGTGCACTCAAATCTAGACTGTTAACTCTCAGAATGCGGAGAGAACATGAACACAAAAAAAAATTCTTGAATACTGATAAGTTGATACTGTAATTATTCATCTATACAGGTTATTTACATTTAACCCCAACTCTGCTAGGGGAGTTCGAACACGTGGATTAGGTAAAGAAATACTCACGTAGGCTGGTAGTACGTATAATTACAGATAATGTGGAGAGAGCCCTTACAGCTGTTACCTTGTCTCCTTGCTCCTCTCGTAACACTGACTTCATTACTGGTGGCTCCTTCAGTACTGGTGGCTCCTTCAGTACTGGTAGCTCCTTCATTACTGGTGGCTCCTTCAGTACTGGTGGCTCCTTCAGTACTGGTGGCTCCTTCAGTACTGGTAGCTCCTTCATTACTGGTGGCTCCTTCAGTACTGGTGGCTCCTTCATTACTGGTGGCTCCTTCAGTACTGGTGGCTGCTTCAGTACTGGTGGCTCCTTCATTACTGGTGGCTCCTTCAGTACTGGTGGCTCCTTCATTACTGGTGGCTCCTTCATTACTGGTGGCTCCTTCATTACTGGTGGCTGCTTCAGTACTGGTGGCTCCTTCATTACTGGTGGCTCCTTCAGTACTGGTGCCTCCTTCATTACTGGTGGCTCCTTCATTACTAGTGGCTCCTTCAGTACTGGTGGCTGCTTCAGTACTGGTGGTTCCTTCATTACTGGTGGCTCCTTCAGTACTGGTGGCTCCTTCAGTACTGGTGGCTGCTTCAGTACTGGTGGCTCCTTCAGTACTGGTGGCTCCTTCATTACTGGTGGCTCCTTCAGTACTGGTGGCTGCTTCAGTACTGGTGGCTCCTTCATTAATGGTGGCTCCTTCAGTACTGGTGGCTGCTTCAGTACTGGTGCCTCCTTCAGTACTGGTGGCTCCTTCATTACTGGTGGCTCCTTCATTACTGGTGGCTCCTTCATTACTGGTGGCTCCTTCATTACTGGTGGCTCCTTCAGTACTGGTGGCTCCTTCATTACTGGTGGCTCCTTCAGTACTGGTGGCTCCTTCAGTACTGGTGGCTCCTTCAGTACTGGTGGCTCCTTCATTACTGGTGGCTCCTTCATTACTGGTGGCTCCTTCATTACTGGTGGCTCCTTCATTACTGGTGGCTCCTTCAGTACTGGTGGCTCCTTCATTACTGGTGGCTCCTTCAGTACTGGTGGCTCCTTCAGTACTGGTAGCTCCTTCATTACTGGTGGCTTCTTCATTACTGGTGGCTCCTTCATTACTGGTGGCTCCTTCATTACTGGTGGCTCCTTCATTACTGGTGGCTCCTTCATTACTGGTGGCTCCTTCATTACTGGTGGCTCCTTCAGTACTGGTAGCTCCTTCATTACTGGTGGCTTCTTCATTACTGGTGTCTCCTTCATTACTGGTGGCTCCTTCAGTACTGGTGGCTCCTTCAGTACTGGTAGCTCCTTCATTACTGGTGGCTCCTTCATTACTGGTGGCTCCTTCATTACTGGTGGCTCCTTCATTACTGGTGGCTCCTTCAGTACTGGTGGCTCCTTCATTACTGGTGGCTCCTTCAGTACTGGTGGCTCCTTCAGTACTGGTGGCTCCTTCAGTACTGGTAGCTCCTTCATTACTGGTGGCTTCTTCATTACTGGTGGCTCCTTCATTACTGGTGGCTCCTTCATTACTGGTGGCTCCTTCAGTACTGGTAGCTCCTTCATTACTGGTGGCTCCTTCATTACTGGTGGCTCCTTCATTACTGGTGGCTCCTTCAGTACTGGTAGCTCCTTCATTACTGGAGGCTTCTTCATTACTGGTGGCTCCTTCATTACTGGTGGCTCCTTCAGTACTGGTGGCTCCTTCAGTACTGGTAGCTCCTTCATTACTGGTGGCTCCTTCATTACTGGTGGCTCCTTCATTACTGGTGGCTCCTTCATTACTGGTGGCTCCTTCATTACTGGTGACTCCTTCAGTACTGGTGGCTCCTTCATTACTGGTGGCTCCTTCAGTACTGGTGGCTCCTTCATTACTGGTGGCTCCTTCAGTACTGGTGGCTCCTTCAGTACTGGTGGCTCCTTCAGTACTGGTAGCTCCTTCATTACTGGTGGCTCCTTCATTACTGGTGGCTCCTTCAGTACTGGTGGCTCCTTCATTACTGGTGGCTCCTTCAGTACTGGTGGCTCCTTCAGTACTGGTGGCTCCTTCAGTACTGGTGGCTCCTTCAGTACTGGTGGCTCCTTCAGTACTGGTAGCTCCTTCATTACTGGTGGCTCCTTCAGTACTGGTGGCTCCTTCATTACTGGTGGCTCCTTCAGTACTGGTGGCTCCTTCATTACTGGTGGCTCCTTCAGTACTGGTGGCTCCTTCATTACTGGTGGCTCCTTCAGTACTGGTGGCTCCTTCAGTACTGGTGGCTCCTTCAGTACTGGTAGCTCCTTCATTACTGGTGGCTCCTTCAGTACTGGTGGCTCCTTCAGTACTGGAGGTGGCTACTGTGCTGGTGGCTCCCTCAGTACTGGTGGCTCCTTCAGTACTGGTGGCTCCTTCATTACTGGTGGCTCCTTCATTACTGGTAGCTCCTTCATTACTGGTGGCTTCTTCATTACTGGTTGCTCCTTCAGTACTGGTGGCTTCTTCATTACTGGTGGCTCCTTCATTACTGGTGGCTCCTTCATTACTGGTGGCTCCTTCATTACTGGTGGCTGCTTCAGTACTGGTGGCTGCTTCAGTACTGGTGGCTCCTTCAGTACTGGTGGCTCCGTCAGTACTGGTGGCTGCTTCAGTACTGGTGGCTTCAGTATTGGTTTTCTTCAGTATTGGTTTTCTTCAGTATTGGTTTTCTTCAGTATTGGTTTTCTTCAGTATTGGTTTTCTTCAGTACTGGTGGCTTCAGTATTGGTTTTTTTTCAGTATTGGTTTTCTTCAGTACTTGTGGCTTCAGTATTGGTTTTTTTTCAGTATTGGTTTTCTTCAGTACTGGTGGCTTCAGTATTGGTTTTCTTCAGTACTGGTGGCTTCAGTATTGGTCTTCTTCAGTACAGTGGACCCTCGACCAACGATGGCATCGATTAACGATAAATCCGACTAGCGATACATTTTCACGCAAAGTTTTTGCCTCGACTAGCGCTAAAAAACTCGACCAACACTATTCGTTCCATCTGAGATGCGTCCACTTCTGGCCAGTGTTTACAAGCCAGCCAGCCACCGCAGTCCCATCCAAACATGCAATCGGAACATTTCATATTATCACAGCCTTTTCAGTGATTGCACCTGCAAAATAAGTCAATATGGGCCAAAGAAAGCTTCTAGTGCCAACCCTACAGCAAAAAGGGTGAGAATTACTATGGATACGAAGAAAGAGATCATTGCTAAGTATGAAAGTGGAGTGCGTGTCTCCGAGCTGGCCAGGCTGTACACAAAACCCCAATCAACCATCGCTACTATTGTTGCCAAGAAAACGGCAATCAAGGAAGCTGTTCTTGCCAAAGGTGCAACTACGTTTTTGAAACTGAGATCGCAAGTACTCAAAGATGTTGAGAGACTGTTATTGGTGTGGATAAACGAAAAACAGATAGAAGGAGATAGCATCTCTCAAGCGATCATATGTGAAAAGGCTAGGAAGTTGCATGACGATTTAATTAAAAAAATGCCAGCAACTAGTGGTGATGTGAGTGAATTTAAGGCCAGCAAAGGTTGGTTTGAGAGATTTAACCCTTTGAGGGTCGACAGGCCCTCTCCGAAACTCGTTCTCAGGGTCGGCCAAATTTCAAAAAAAAAAAAAATTATTTTTTCTTATGAAAAAATAGAGTTTTTTTTTCTAAACATTATAGGATAAACAAAAAAAATTTACCATCAATACTTACGGAGATATGGATGCATGAAGTTTGCAGAAAATGAGCCGCGTATGGCAACAGCGGCGACTGCCGCTCACCCGGTAAACTTTAGTTTACTTTTATTTGAAGGTTTGTTGTTTTTTTCACTATTTTATTTTTTCACATAACTTATGTGGCCTATGAGACCAAAGTAAGGTGCAATGTACATATATACACTCGTTGTATACAACACAATAAGCACACAAACATAATTATCAATATATTGTTTACAAAACTTGTTTACAAAAACAAACAATACAAAACATTGTTTATTATTATTGTTCTGTAATATATATACCAATATACAGTCACTGAACATATTCCTATTAGTTCTGCAGCTTGTGGAACTCTGAAACATGGTGTCATACACAATGGTGTTTTATCTTTCTCCCTCATTCTATCTCTTTCAATCTGTCTCTCTCTTTCTATCTGTCTGTCTACCTCTGTCTCACAGGTACACATAAATACAAGTATACATAGAATAAATTACCTAGGATAACCCAAGAAATCCAGACAAAGTGCTATACTCTGCTTGAAGATGTGAGTAAAAGTGATGACACAGTCTTGTGGCTCTCTGAGACAGAGAGCTAGACGGATAGACAGATAGACAGGGAGCTTGACAGACAGACAAATAGACAGACAGAAATGTTAGTGTACCAGTACCAGTGTACTAGTGTTCCACCCTCCTCCTCCTCTTCTTCCTCTTCCCCCTACTCTTCCTCCTCTTCCCCCTACTCTTCCTCATACTCTTCCTCTTCCTCCTACTCTTCCTCTTCCTCCTCCTCCTCTTCCTCCTCCTCCTCTTCCTCCTCCTCTTCTTCCTCTTCCTCCTACTATTCCTCTTCCTCCTACTCTTCCTCCTCCTCCTCTTCTTCCTCTTCCTCCTCTTCCCCCTAATCTTCCTCCTACTATTCCTCTTCCTCCTCCTCTTCCTCTTATTCCTCTTCCTCCTACTCTTCCTCTTCCTCCTCCTCCTCTTCCTCCTCCTCCTCTTCTTCCTCTTCCCCCTACTCTTCCTCCTTCTCCTTCTCCTCCATAGTGTAAATTACCAGGAGTCGGCAGCTGTCAAAATGACATATTGTCTCATTACTCACTCCCCCCTCCCGCCTGTCAAAACAATGGGGTCGGATGCTGCTTCCCTTCCTCCATTCTATCTAATTATCTTTCTCCCTCATTCTATCTGTCTTTTTATCTCTGTCTCACAGGTACACATAAATACAAGTATACATAGTATAAATTACCTAGGATAACCCAAGAAACCCAGACAAAGTGCTATACTCTGCTTGAAGATGTGAGTAAAAGTGATGACACAGTCTTGTGGCTCTCTGAGACAGAGAGCTAGACGGATAGACAGGGAGCTTGACAGACAGGCAAATAGACAGACAGAAATGTTAGTATACCAGCAAAAACAAAGGGAGGGAGATGTTTATCTCATCTTTTGGCATCAGCTCTACCCTCATTTACCCTCATCAAACGTCAGCACTTATCAGATGTTATCTCCCCTTATCTTGTTACTGTCATGGGTGAACATTTATTATTACATATTATTATTATTATTATTATTATTACCTATTATTATTATTATGTATTATTATTATGTATTATTATTATTATGTATTATTATTATGTATTATTGTTATCATTACGTATTCTTCTTCTTCCTCCTCCTCCTCCTCCTCTTCCTCCTCCTCCTCCTCCTCCTCCTCCTCCTCTTCTTCCTCCTCCTCCTCCTCCTCTTCTTCCTCCTCCTCCTCCTCCTCCTCCTCCTCTGCCTCCTCCTCCTCTTGCCTCCTCCTCCTCTTGCCTCCTCCTCCTCTTGCCTCCTCCTCCTCTTGCCTCCTCCTCCTCTTGCCTCCTCCTCCTCTGCCTCCTCCTCCTCCTCCATTCTTGGAACAAGTTTGAAGAGCTTGTAGTTCATAATCACTATCACTATCATCACCAATGCTCACATCTGAGTCTGGGATTTTGGAAAATAGGAGTTTCCTCTTTGATTCTGGTACAACTGAACATGAACAAGATGGCCCAGCACCAGAGGTGGAAGGCTGTGGGTTGTCTGGGTTTTCCTCACTATTACCCATATTATGGTCATTAGTTTCGGTCAAAACCTCACCAGAACCTTGAAACTCATCTTCACTGTCACTTCCATCTGAATTAGAACTGTCACTGGGGAACAAAAGTGTCCCAATTCGCCGAGGAGTGAGGAACTTCTTACCACAGGGCACGGTGGAAATTGTGTACTATGATGGCATTCCCACAATGCACCACTGGGTCCCAGATTTTTTTCCTACTGCGCACACCCACCACACAGACCCATTCTCTCACATCTAGGCTTATCAGCCTTTTCCTGTGAGATTTGAGGCCGCTAGAATTTATGCGTACTAGTACGACAAAAACCCCTACGCGTAAGACGTACTAGTACGACCAAAACCCTCAAAGGGTTAAAGGGAAGGGAAGTAACCCCTGAAAAGGACTTGCCACCTCAAGTCCTAATAGAAGGGGATTCCCCTTCTAAACACTAAGATCATCAACACACTCCCCTCCTCCCATCCCATCAATCATCACCAGATCTTCAATAAAGGTAAGTATCATGTAACTGTGCATGTCTTCTTCAGTTTGTGTGTATTAAAATTAATATTTCATGTGGTAAAAACAATTTTTTTTTCATACTTTGGGGTGTCTTGCACGGATTAATTTGATTTCCATTATTCCTTATGGGGAAAATTAACTTGACTAACGATAATTTTGACTAATGATGAGCTCTCAGGAACGGATTAATAGCGTTAGTCGAGGGTCCACTGTATTGGTTTTCTTCAGTACTGGTGGCTTCAGTATTGGTTTTCTTCAGTACTGGTGGCTTCAGTATTGGTTTTCTTCAGTACTGGTGGCTTCAGTATTGGTTTTCTTCAGTACTGGTGGCTTCAGTATTGGTTTTCCTCAGTACTGGTGGCTTCAGTATTGGTTTTCTTCAGTACTGGTGGCTTCAGTATTGGTTTTCTTCAGTACTGGTGGCTTCAGTATTGGTTTTTCCTCAGTACTGGTGGCTTCAGTATTGGTTTTCTTCAGTACTGGTGGCTTCAGTATTGGTTTTCTTCAGTACTGGTGGCTTCAGTATTGGTTTTCTTCAGTACTGGTGGCATCAGTATTGGTTTTCTTCAGTACTGGTGGCTTCAGTATTGGTTTTCTTCAGTACTGGTGGCTTCAGTATTGGTTTTCTTCAGTACTGGTGGCTTCAGTATTGGTTTTCTTCAGTACTGGTGGCTTCAGTATTGGTTTTCTTCAGTACTGGTGGCTTCAGTATTGGTTTTCTTCAGTACTGGTGGCTTCAGTATTGGTTTTCTTCAGTACTGGTGGCTTCAGTATTGGTTTTCTTCAGTACTGGTGGCTTCAGTATTGGTTTTCTTCAGTACTGGTGGCTTCAGTATTGGTTTTCTTTAGTACTGGTGGCTTCAGTATTGGTTTTCTTCAGTACTGGTGGCTTCAGTATTTGTTTTCTTCAGTACTGGTGGCTTCAGTATTGGTTTTCTTCAGTATTGGTTTTCTTCAGTACTGGTGGCTTCAGTACTGGTGGCTTCAGTATTGGTTTTCTTCAGTACTGGTGGCTTCAGTATTGGTTTTCTTCAGTAATGGTGGCTTCAGTATTGGTTTTCTTCAGTAATGGTGGCTTCAGTACTGGTGGCTTCAGTATTGGTTTTCTTCAGTACTGGTGGCTTCAGTATTGGTATTCTTCAGTACTGGTGGCTTCAGTATTGGTTTTCTTCAGTAATGGTGGCTTCAGTATTGGTTTTCTTCAGTACTGGTGGCTTCAGTATTGGTTTTCTTCAGTACTGGTGGCTTCAGTGGTGCCTTCAGTATTGGTTTTCCTCAGTACTGGTGGCTTCAGTATTGGTTTTCTTCAGTACTGGTGGCTTCAGTATTGGTTTTCTTCAGTACTGGTGGCTTCAATATTGGTTTTCTTCAGTACTGGTGGCTTCAGTATTGCTTTTCTTCAGTACTGGTGGCTTCAGTATTGGTTTTCTTCAGTACTGGTGGCTTCAGTATTGGTTTTCTTCAGTACTGGTGGCTTCAGTATTGGTTTTCTTCAGTACTGGTGGCTTCAGTATTGGTTTTCTTCAGTACTGGTGGCTTCAATATTGGTTTTCTTCAGTACTGGTGGCTTCAGTATTGGTTTTCTTCAGTACTGGTGGCTTCAGTATTGGTTTTCTTCAGTACTGGTGGCTTCAGTATTGGTTTTCTTCAGTAATGGTGGCTTCAGTATTGGTTTTATTCAGTAATGGTGGCTTCAGTACTGGTGGCTTCAGTATTGGTTTTCTTCAGTACTGGTGGCTTCAGTACTGGTATTCTTCAGTACTGGTGGCTTCAGTATTGGTTTTCTTCAGTAATGGTGGCTTCAGTAATGGTTTTCTTCAGTACTGGTGGCTTCAGTATTGGTTTTCTTCAGTAATGGTGGCTTCAGTATTGGTTTTCTTCAGTACTGGTGGCTTCAGTATTGGTTTTCTTCAGTACTGGTGCCTTCAGTATTGGTTTTCCTCAGTACTGGTGGCTTCAGTATTGGTTTTCTTCAGTACTGGTGGCTTCAGTATTGGTTTTCTTCAGTACTGGTGGCTTCAATATTGGTTTTCTTCAGTACTGGTGGCTTCAGTATTGGTTTTCTTCAGTACTGGTGGCTTCAGTATTGGTTTTCTTCAGTACTGGTGGCTTCAGTATTGGTTTTCTTCAGTACTGGTGGCTTCAGTATTGGTTTTCTTCAGTACTGGTGGCTTCAGTATTGGTTTTCTTCAGTACTGGTGGCTTCAGTATTGGTTTTCTTCAGTACTGGTGGCTTCAGTATTGGTTTTCTTCAGTACTGGTGGCTTCAGTATTGGTTTTCTTCAGTACTGGTGGCTTCAGTATTGGTTTTCTTCAGTAATGGTGGCTTCAGTATTGGTTTTATTCAGTAATGGTGGCTTCAGTACTGGTGGCTTCAGTATTGGTTTTCTTCAGTACTGGTGGCTTCAGTACTGGTATTCTTCAGTACTGGTGGCTTCAGTATTGGTTTTCTTCAGTAATGGTGGCTTCAGTAATGGTTTTCTTCAGTACTGGTGGCTTCAGTATTGGTTTTCTTCAGTACTGGTGCCTTCAGTATTGGTTTTCTTCAGTACTGGTGGCTTCAGTATTTTTTCTTCAGTACTGGTGGCTTCAGTATTGGTTTTCTTCAGTACTGGTGGCTTCAGTATTGGTTTTCTTCAGTACTGGTGGCTTCAGTATTGGTTTTCTTCAGTACTGGTGGCTTCAGTATTGGTTTTCTTCAGTAATGGTGGCTTCAGTATTGGTTTTCTTCAGTACTGGTGGCTTCAGTATTGGTTTTCTTCAGTACTGGTGGCTTCAGTATTGGTTTTCTTCAGTATTGGTTTTCTTCAGTACTGGTGGCTTCAGTACTGGTGGCTTCAGTATTGGTTTTCTTCAGTACTGGTGGCTTCAGTATTGGTTTTCTTCAGTACTGGTGGCTTCAGTATTGGTTTTCTTCAGTAATGGTGGCTTCAGTACTGGGTGGCTTCAGTATTGGTTTTCTTCAGTACTGGTGGCTTCAGTATTGGTTTTCTTCAGTACTGGTGGCTTCAGTATTGGTTTTCTTCAGTACTGGTGGCTTCAGTATTGGTTTTCTTCAGTACTGGTGGCTTCAGTATTGGTTTTCTTCAGTACTGGTGGCTTCAGTATTGGTTTTCTTCAGTACTGGTGGCTTCAGTATTGGTTTTCTTCAGTACTGGTGGCTTCAGTATTGGTTTTCTTCAGTACTGGTGGCTTCAGTATTGGTTTTCTTCAGTACTGGTGGCTTCAGTATTGGTTTTCTTCAGTACTGGTGGCTTCAGTATTGGTTTTTCTTCAGTATTGGATTTCTTCAGTACTGGTGGCTTCAGTATTGGTTTTCTTCAGTACTGGTGGCTTCAGTATTGGTTTTCTTCAGTACTGGTGGCTTCAGTATTGGTATTCTTCAGTACTGGTGACTTCAGTATTGGTTTTCTTCAGTATTGGTTTTCTTCAGTACTGGTGGCTTCAGTATTGGTTTTCTTCAGTACTGGTGGCTTCAGTATTGGTTTTCTTCAGTACTGGTGGCTTCAGTATTGGTTTTCTTCAGTACTGGTGGCTTCAGTATTGGTTTTCTTCAGTAATGGTGGCTTCAGTATTGGTTTTCTTCAGTACTGGTGGCTTCAGTATTGGTTTTCTTCAGTACTGGTGCCTTCAGTATTGGTTTTCCTCAGTACTGGTGGCTTCAGTATTGGTTTTCTTCAGTACTGGTGGCTTCAGTATTGGTTTTCTTCAGTACTGGTGGCTTCAATATTGGTTTTCTTCAGTACTGGTGGCTTCAGTATTGGTTTTCTTCAGTACTGGTGGCTTCAGTATTGGTTTTCTTCAGTACTGGTGGCTTCAGTATTGGTTTTCTTCAGTACTGGTGGCTTCAGTATTGGTTTTCTTCAGTACTGGTGGCTTCAGTATTGGTTTTCTTCAGTACTGGTGGCTTCAGTATTGGTTTTCTTCAGTACTGGTGGCTTCAGTATTGGTTTTCTTCAGTACTGGTGGCTTCAGTATTGGTTTTCTTCAGTACTGGTGGCTTCAGTATTGGTTTTCTTCAGTAATGGTGGCTTCAGTATTGGTTTTATTCAGTAATGGTGGCTTCAGTACTGGTGGCTTCAGTATTGGTTTTCTTCAGTACTGGTGGCTTCAGTACTGGTATTCTTCAGTACTGGTGGCTTCAGTATTGGTTTTCTTCAGTAATGGTGGCTTCAGTAATGGTTTTCTTCAGTACTGGTGGCTTCAGTATTGGTTTTCTTCAGTAATGGTGGCTTCAGTATTGGTATTCTTCAGTACTGGTGGCTTCAGTATTGGTATTCTTCAGTACTGGTGGCTTCAGTATTGGTTTTCTTCAGTACTGGTGGCTTCAGTATTGGTTTTCTTCAGTACTGGTGGCTTCAGTATTGGTTTTCTTCAGTACTGGTGGCTTCAATATTGGTTTTCTTCAGTACTGGTGGCTTCAGTATTGGTTTTCTTCAGTACTGGTGGCTTCAGTATTGGTTTTCTTCAGTACTGGTGGCTTCAGTATTGGTTTTCTTCAGTACTGGTGGCTTCAGTATTGGTTTTCTTCAGTACTGGTGGCTTCAGTATTGGTTTTCTTCAGTACTGGTGGCTTCAGTATTGGTTTTCTTCAGTACTGGTGGCTTCAGTATTGGTTTTCTTCAGTACTGGTGGCTTCAGTATTGGTTTTCTTCAGTACTGGTGGCTTCAGTATTGGTTTTCTTCAGTAATTGTGGCTTCAGTATTGGTTTTATTCAGTAATGGTGGCTTCAGTACTGGTGGCTTCAGTATTGGTTTTCTTCAGTACTGGTGGCTTCAGTACTGGTATTCTTCAGTACTGGTGGCTTCAGTATTGGTTTTCTTCAGTAATGGTGGCTTCAGTAATGGTTTTCTTCAGTACTGGTGGCTTCAGTATTGGTTTTCTTCAGTACTGGTGCCTTCAGTATTGGTTTTCCTCAGTACTGGAGGCTTCAGTATTTTTCTTCAGTACTGGTGGCTTCAGTATTGGTTTTCTTCAGTACTGGTGGCTTCAGTATTGGTTTTCTTCAGTACTGGTGGCTTCAGTATTGGTTTTCTTCAGTACTGGTGGCTTCAGTATTGGTTTTCTTCAGTACTGGTGGCTTCAGTATTGGTTTTCTTCAGTACTGGTGGCTTCAGTACTGGTGGCTTCAGTATTGGTTTTCTTCAGTACTGGTGGCTTCAGTATTGGTTTTCTTCAGTAATGGTGGCTTCAGTATTGGTTTTCTTCAGTAATGGTGGCTTCAGTACTGGTGGCTTCAGTATTGGTTTTCTTCAGTACTGGTGGCTTCAGTATTGGTATTCTTCAGTACTGGTGGTTTCAGTATTGGTTTTCTTCAGTAATGGTGGCTTCAGTATTGGTTTTCTTCAGTACTGGTGGCTTCAGTATTGGTTTTCTTCAGTAATGGTGGCTTCAATATTGGTTTTCTTCAGTACTGGTGGCTTCAGTATTGGTTTTTCTTCAGTACTGGTGGCTTCAGTATTGGTTTTCTTCAGTACTGGTGGCTTCAGTATTGGTTTTCTTCAGTACTGGTGGCTTCAGTATTGGTTTTCTTCAGTACTGGTGGCTTCAGTATTGGTTTTTCTTCAGTATTGGTTTTCTTCAGTACTGGTGGCTTCAGTATTGGTTTTCTTCAGTATTGGTTTTCTTCAGTACTGGTGGCTTCAGTATTGGTTTTCTTCAGTACTGGTGGCTTCAGTATTGGTTTTTCTTCAGTATTGGTTTTCTTCAGTACTGGTGGCTTCAGTATTGGTTTTCTTCAGTACTGGTGGCTTCAGTATTGGTTTTCTTCAGTACTGGTGGCTTCAGTATTGGTTTTCTTCAGTACAGTGGACCCTCGACCAACGATGGCATCGATTAACGATAAATCCGACTAGCGATACATTTTCACGCAAAGTTTTTGCCTCGACTAGCGCTAAAAAACTCGAGCTACACTATTCGTTCCATCTGAGATGCGTCCACTTCTGGCCAGTGTTTACAAGCCAGCCAGCCACCGCAGTCCCATGCAAACATGCAATCGGAACATTTCATCTTATCACAGCAATCGGAACATTTCATATTATCACAGCCTTTTCAGTGATTGCACCTGCAAAATAAGTCAATATGGGCCAAAGAAAGCTTCTAGTGCCAACCCTACAGCAAAAAGGGTGAGAATTACTATGGATACGAAGAAAGAGATCATTGCTAAGTATGAAAGTGGAGTGCGTGTCTCCGAGCTGGCCAGGCTGTACACAAAACCCCAATCAACCATCGCTACTATTGTCGCCAAGAAAACGGCAATCAAGGAAGCTGTTCTTGCCAAAGGTGCAACTACGTTTTTGAAACTGAGATCGCAAGTACTCAAAGACGTTGAGAGACTGTTATTGGTGTGGATAAACGAAAAACAGATAGAAGGAGATAGCATCTCTCAAGCGATCATATGTGAAAAGGCTAGGAAGTTGCATGACGATTTAATTAAAAAAATGCCAGCAACTAGTGGTGATGTGAGTCAATTTAAGGCCAGCAAAGGTTGGTTTGAGAGATTTAAAGGGAAGGGAAGTAACCCCTGAAAAGGACTTGCCACCTGAAGTCCTAATGGAAGGGGATTCCCCTTCTAAACACTAAGATCATCAACACACTCCCCTCCTCCCATCCCATCAATCATCACCAGATCTTCAATAAAGGTAAGTGTCATGTAACTGTGCATGTCTTCTTCAGTTTGTGTGTATTAAAATTAATATTTCATGTGGTAAAAACAATTTTTTTTTCATACTTTGGGGTGTCTTGCACGGATTAATTTGATTTCCATTATTCCTTATGGGGAAAATTAACTTGACTAACGATAATTTTGACTAATGATGAGCTCTCAGGAACGGATTAATAGCGTTAGTCGAGGGTCCACTGTATTGGTTTTCTTCAGTACTGGTGGCTTCAGTATTGGTTTTCCTCAGTACTGGTGGCTTCAGTATTGGTTTTCTTCAGTACTGGTGGCTTCAGTATTGGTTTTCCTCAGTACTGGTGGCTTCAGTATTGGTTTTTCTTCAGTACTGGTGGCTTCAGTATTGGTTTTCTTCAGTACTGGTGGCTTCAGTATTGTTTTTTTTCAGTACTGGTGGCTTCAGTATTGGTTTTTCTTCAGTACTGGTGGCTTCAGTATTGGTTTTCCTCAGTACTGGTGGCTTCAGTATTGGTTTTCTTCAGTACTGGTGGCTTCAGTATTGGTTTTTTTCAGTACTGGAGGCTTCAGTATTGGTTTTTCTTCAGTACTGGTGGCTTCAGTATTGGTTTTCTTCAGTACTGGTGGCTTCAGTATTGGTTTTCTTCAGTACTAGTGGCTTCAGTATTGGTTTTCTTCAGTATTGGTTTTCTTCAGTACTGGTGGCTTCAGTATTGGTTTTCTTCAGTACTGGTGGCTTCAGTATTGGTTTTTCTTCAGTACTGGTGGCTTCAGTATTGGTTTTTCTTCAGTACTGGTGGCTTCAGTATTGGTTTTTCTTCAGTACTGGTGGCTTCAGTACTGGTTTTTCTTCAGTACTGGTGGCTTCAGTATTGGTTTTTCTTCAGTACTGGTGGCTTCAGTACTGGATTTTCTTCAGTACTGGTGGCTTCAGTATTGGTTTTCTTCAGTACTGGTGGCTTCAGTATTGGTTTTTAGTACTGGTGGCTTCAGTATTGGTTTTCTTCAGTACTGGTGGCTTCAGTACTAATTTTCTTCAGTAATGGTGGCTTCAGTATTGGTTTTCTTCAGTACTGGTGGCTTCAGTATTGGTTTTTAGTACTGTTGGCTTCAGTATTGGTTTTCTTCAGTACTGGTGGCTTCAGTATTGTTTTCTTCAGTACTGGTGGCTTCAGTATTGTTTTCTACAGTACTGGTGGCTTCAGTATTTTCTTCAGTACTGGTGGCTTCAGTATTGGTCTTCTTCAGTACTGGTGGCTTCAGTATTTTCTTCAGTACTGGTGGCTTCAGTATTTTCTTCAGTACTGGTGGCTTCAGTAATGGTTTTCTTCAGTACTGGTGGCTTCAGTATTGGTTTTCTTCAGTACTGGAGGCTTCAGTATTGGTTTTCTTCAGTACTGGTGCCTTCAGTATTGGTTTTCTTCAGTACTGGTGGCTTCAGTATTGGTTTTCTTCAGTACTGGTGGCTTCATTATTGGTTTTCTTCAGTACTGGTGGCTTCAGTATTGGTTTTCTTCAGTACTGGTGGATTCAGTATTGGTTTTCTTCAGTACTGGTGGCTTCAGTACTGGGTTTCTTCAGTACTGGAGGCTTCAGTACTGGGTTTCTTCAGTACTGGAGGCTTCAGTACTGGGTTTCTTCAGTACTGGAGGCTTCAGTACTGCTCTTCTTCAGTACTGGTGGCTTCAGTACTGGTGGCTTCAGTATTGGTTTTCTTCAGTACTGGTGGCTTCAGTATTGGTTTTCTTCAGAACTGGTGGCTTCAGTATTGGTTTTCTTCAGTACTGGTGGCTTCAGTATTGGTTTTCTTCAGTACTAGTGGCTTCAGTATTGGTTTTCTTCAGTACTGGTGGCATCAGTATTGTTTTCTTCAGTACTAGTGGCTTCAGTACTGGCTTCAGTACTGGTTTTCTTCAGTACTGGTGGCTTCAGTATTGGTTTTCTTCAGTACTGGTGGCTTCAGTATTGGTTTTTAGTACTGGTGGCTTCAGTATTGGTTTTCTTCAGTACTGGTGGCTTCAGTATTGGTTTTCTTCAGTACTGGTGGCTTCAGTATTGTTTTCTTCAGTACTAGTGGATTCAGTATTGGTTTTCTTCAGTACTGGTGGCTTCAGTATTGGTTTTCTTCAGTACTGGTGGATTCAGTAATGGTTTTCTTCTGTACTGGTGGCTTCAGTATTGGTTTTCTTCAGTACTGGTGGCTTCAGTATTGTTTTCTTCAGTACTGGTGAATTCAGTGTAGGTTTTCTTCAGTACTGGTGGCTTCAGTATTGGTTTTCTTCAGTACTGGTGGCTTCAGTACTGGTTTTTCTTCAGTACTGGTGGCTTCAGTATTGGTTTTCTTCAATACTGGTGGCTTCAGTATTGGTTTTCTTCAGTACTGGTGGATTCAGTATTGGTTTTCTTCAGTACTGGTGGCTTCAGTATTGGTTTTCTTCAGTACTGGTGGCTTCAGTACTGGTGGCTTCAGTATTGGTTTTCTTCAATACTGGTGGCTTCAGTATTGGTTTTCTTCAGTACTGGTGGCTTCAGTATTGGTTTTCTTCAGTACTAGTGGCTTCAGTATTGGTTTTCTTCAGTACTGGTGGATTCAGTATTGTTTTCTTCAGTACTAGTGGCTTCAGTACTGGTGGCTTCAGTACTGGTTTTCTTCAGTACTGGTGGCTTCAGTATTGGTTTTCTTCAGTACTGGTGGCTTCAGTATTGGTTTTTAGTACTGGTGGCTTCAGTATTGGTTTTCTTCAGTACTGGTGGCTTCAGTATTGTTTTCTTCAGTATTGGTGGCTTCAGTATTGGTTTTCTTCAGTACTGGTGGCTTCAGTATTGTTTTCTTCAGTACTGGTGGCTTTAGTATTGGTTTTCTTCAGTACTGGTGGCTTCAGTATTGGTTTTCTTCAGTACTGGTGGCTTCAGTATTGTTTTCTTCAGTACTAGTGGATTCAGTATTGGTGGCTTCAGTATTGGTTTTCTTCAGTACTGGTGGATTCAGTAATGGTTTTCTTCAGTACTGGTGGCTTCAGTATTGGTTTTCTTCAGTACTGGTGGCTTCAGTATTGTTTTCTTCAGTACTGGTGGATTCAGTGTTGGTTTTCTTCAGTACTGGTGGCTTCAGTATTGGTTTTCTTCAGTACTGGTGGCTTCAGTACTGGTTTTTCTTCAGTACTGGTGGCTTCAGAATTGGTTTTCTTCAATACTGGTGGCTTCAGTATTGGTTTTCTTCAGTACTGGTGGATTCAGTATTGGTTATCTTCAGTACTGGTGGCTTCAGTATTGGTTTTCTTCAGTACTGGTGGCTTCAGTACTGGTGGCTTCAGTATTGGTTTTCTTCAGTACTGGTGGCTTCAGTATTGGTTTTCTTCAGTACTGGTGGCTTCAGTACTGGTGGCTTCAGTATTGGTTTTCTTCAGTACTGGTGGCTTCAGTATTGGTTTTCTTCAGTACTGGTGGCTTCAGTATTGGTTTTCTTCAGTACTGGTGGCTTCAGTATTGGTTTTCTTCAGTACTGGTGGCTTCAGTATTGGTTTTCTTCAGTACTGGTGGCTTCAGTATTGGTTTTCTTCAGTACTGGTGGATTCAGTACTGGGTTTCTTCAGTACTGGGTTTCTTCAGTACTGGTTTTCTTCAGTACTGGTGGCTTCAGTACTGGTGGCTTCAGTATTGGTTTTCTTCAGTACTGGTGGCTTCAGTATTGGTTTTCTTCAGTACTGGTGGCTTCAGTATTGGTGGCTTCAGTATTGGTTTTCTTCAGTACTAGTGGCTTCAGTATTGGTTTTCTTCAGTACTGGTGGCTTCAGTACTGGGTTTCTTCAGTACTGGAGGCTTCAGTACTGGGTTTCTTCAGTACTGGTTTTCTTCAGTACTGGTGGCTTCAGTACTGGTGGCTTCAGTATTGGTTTTCTTCAGTACTGGTGGCTTCAGTATTGGTTTTCTTCAGTACTGGTGGCTTCAGTATTGGTTTTCTTCAGTACTGGTGGCTTCAGTATTGGTTTTCTTCAGTACTAGTGGCTTCAGTATTGGTTTTCTTCAGTACTGGTGGCTTCAGTATTGGTTTTCTTCAGTACTGGTGGCTTCAGTATTGGTTTTCTTCAGTACTAGTGGCTTCAGTATTGGTTTTCTTCAGTACTGGTGGCTTCAGTATTGGTTTTCTTCAGTACTGGTGGCTTCAGTATTGGTTTTCTTCAATACTGGTGGCTTCAGTATTGGTTTTCTTCAGTACTGGTGGATTCAGTATTGGTTTTCTTCAGTACTGGTGGCTTCAGTATTGGTTTTCTTCAGTACTGGTGGCTTCAGTATTGGTTTTCTTCAGTACTGGTGGCTTCAGTACTGGTTTTTCTTCAGTACTGGTGGCTTCAGTATTGGTTTTCTTCAATACTGGTGGCTTCAGTATTGGTTTTCTTCAGTACTGGTGGCTTCAGTATTGGTTTTCTTCAGTACTAGTGGCTTCAGTATTGGTTTTCTTCAGTACTGGTGGCTTCAGTATTGGTTTTCTTCAGTACTGGTGGCTTCAGTACTGGTGGCTTCAGTATTGGTTTTCTTCAATACTGGTGGCTTCAGTATTGGTTTTCTTCAGTACTGGTGGATTCAGTATTGGTTTTCTTCAGTACTGGTGGCTTCAGTATTGGTTTTCTTCAGTACTGGTGGCTTCAGTATTAGTTTTCTTCAGTACTGGTGGCTTCAGTACTGGTTTTTCTTCAGTACTGGTGGCTTCAGTATTGGTTTTCTTCAATACTGGTGGCTTCAGTATTGGTTTTCTTCAGTACTGGTGGCTTCAGTATTGGTTGTCTTCAGTACTAGTGGCTTCAGTATTGGTTTTCTTCAGTACTGGTGGCTTCAGTATTGGTTTTCTTCAATACTGGTGGCTTCAGTATTGGTTTTCCTCAGTACTGGTGGCTTCAGTATTGGTTTTCTTCAGTACTGGTGGCTTCAGTATTGGTTTTTTTCAGTACTGGAGGCTTCAGTATTGGTTTTTCTTCAGTACTGGTGGCTTCAGTATTGGTTTTCTTCAGTACTGGTGGCTTCAGTATTGGTTTTCTTCAGTACTGGTGGCTTCAGTATTGGTTTTCTTCAGTACTGGTGGCTTCAGTATTGGTTTTCTTCAGTACTGGTGGCTTCAGTATTGGTTTTCTTCAGTACTAGTGGCTTCAGTATTGGTTTTCTTCAGTACTGGTGGCTTCAGTATTGGTTTTCTTCAGTACTGGTGGCTTCAGTATTGGTTTTCTTCAGTACTGGTGGATTCAGTATTGGTTTTCTTCAGTACTGGTGGCTTCAGTATTGTTTTCTTCAGTACTGGTGGATTCAGTGTTGGTTTTCTTCAGTACTGGTGGCTTCAGTATTGGTTTTCTTCAGTACTGGTGGCTTCAGTACTGGTTTTTCTTCAGTACTGGTGGCTTCAGTATTGGTTTTCAATACTGGTGGCTTCAGTATTGGTTTTCTTCAGTACTGGTGGATTCAGTATTGGTTTTCTTCAGTACTGGTGGCTTCAGTATTGGTTTTCTTCAGTACTGGTGGCTTCAGTATTGGTTTTCTTCAGTACTGGTGGCTTCAGTACTGGTTTTTCTTCAGTACTGGTGGCTTCAGTATTGGTTTTCTTCAATACTGGTGGCTTCAGTATTGGTTTTCTTCAGTACTGGTGGCTTCAGTATTGGTTTTCTTCAGTACTAGTGGCTTCAGTATTGGTTTTCTTCAGTACTGGTGGCTTCAGTATTGGTTTTCTTCAGTACTGGTGGCTTCAGTATTGGTTTTCTTCAGTACTGGTGGCTTCAGTAATGGTTTTCTTCAGTACTGGTGGCTTCAGTATTGGTTTTCTTCAATACTGGTGGCTTCAGTATTGGTTTTCTTCAGTACTGGTGGATTCAGTATTGGTTTTCTTCAGTACTGGTGGATTCAGTATTGGTTTTCTTCAGTACTGGTGGATTCAGTATTGGTTTTCTTCAGTACTGGTGGCTTCAGTATTGGTTTTCTTCAGTACTGGTGGATTCAGTATTGGTTTTCTTCAGTACTGGTGGCTTCAGTACTGGGTTTCTTCAGTACTGGAGGCTTCAGTACTGGGTTTCTTCAGTACTGGTCTTCTTCAGTACTGGTCTTCTTCAGTACTGGTGGCTTCAGTATTGGTTTTCTTCAGTACTGGTGGCTTCAGTATAGGTTTTCTTCAGTACTGGTGGCTTCAGTATTGGTTTTCTTCAGTACTGGTGGCTTCAGTATTGGTTTTCTTCAGTATTGGTGGCTTCAGTATTGGTTTTCTTCAGTACTGGTGGCTTCAGTACTGGTGGCTTCAGTACTGGTGGCTTCAGTATTGGTGGCTTCCTCAGAAGTTACTTGTGGCAAAATATTGCTTCAATAAATGTCCTGAAATATACATGAGTGATCTTGTTATCATTTTGTCTGCCTCAACTTACCAATCACTTTTTTTCTGAAAACTTTTATTATAGAATACTTACAATATACTTTTCGGTGTGTCTGTTTCCAATAGCATGGTGATACATGGAGTCAAGTTTGCCATGAGCTCCACATAGGTTACATTTAAAGTAAGGCGATCTGTGACTACAAGCATATTCTTCAATCATCTGCAAACCTGCAACAAAAACAGGGATTAATGTTAGTCTTGCACTAAGCTGATAGTGACTACACCTCTGCCACTCCTTGTACCCAATAATTTAAACAATTTTAGAACCTCTCATAAATACAGTGGACCCCCGGTTAACGATATTTTTTCACTCCAAAAGTATGTTCAGGTGCCAGTACTGACCGAATTTGTTCCCATAAGAAATATTGTGAAGTAGGTTAGTCCATTTCAGACCCCCAAACATACACGTACAAACGCACTTACATAAATACACTTACATAATTGGTTGCATTCGGAGGTAATCGTTATGCGGGGGTCCACTGTATGTTAATACAGCAGAACCTTTAATTATTGGATTCTAATTTAACCCTTAAACTGACCAAATATAGATCTACATTTGCACCGCTAGTGCTCCAAAGGTAGATCTACGTTTCATTTTTCTTGCCTCCAAATTTGGCATGACTGGATTGAGATGGCAGGTCAGTTTAGAATGGGTCTTAACACTCAGTGTGCACAGTAATAAAAAAATCTAGAACTACTTAGTACCTTGTGGGAACACCAGTAAAATTGAGCACCAGCAAGAGCAAATGGTGTGGCAAACACCTGGGATTCACTGATGTCGTGTCATATTAACACTTCCCTTGTAAGAGGAAAGTTATGGATGTGGCCATAAGTGATTGAGGAAATATCATAAACCTCTATAATAACCCATGTGTAACATTTGTGCAACATCCTTTCAGTTTTGATACCACTGGCTGTCTCTCTGTCTGTATCTGTCTGTCTCTCTATATCGCTGTCACATGTACACAGTAGTAGTTATTATAGTGTAAATTACCTAGGATAACCCAAAAATTCCAGGCAAAGTGCTATACAGTGCTTGTAGATATAAGGCATAATATCCATGACTGGCAACTCAGTGGCAAGTAATACGCATTTTCACTTCAGGAATCAGACGTGACTACTGCATGGTGTGTACTACATGTTGGCTTATGTGGCATGCAAAGAGTAGGTAACCTTTATTCGGCGCATGTACACACCCTCATTGAAAGGCTATCTCCCCCAACCAGCGAACCAGGTACTAAGGGTTGATGATGGGACCCCGTCGTTCAATCAGTACCCAGGTTCCAGCCAATGAGAAGATGGTTTTGGCAAACGCAGAGGTTATGTGGGTACCACTCACCTGTCTGCCCTTGACATTCCCATTCTAGAGCTGGTTGAAGCATGGTCTGCTCTCTAGTGGCTTCTATTCTGCCTTGCTTACCGTGGAGTGCACTAATACCTATTGTTGTACATAGTGTATACAGTGTACATGCTTCTGTTCTAAATTGGTGAAGGATAATACAAGTCAAAAGTTTTTCTGCTGTGTTTATTTTGCTCCCTTTACACCCAGGATAACAGGCCTTTGGGACTCCTGGGTTGTAATATGGGTAGCCTCTCCGAGAGCTGGAGCTGGACTTAGAGCATGGGTTGAGCCTAGGGTGACGCTGGAAGCAGGAACATTGTGTAGCTTGCTGTCTGGCAATGCATTAGCTTTGCCTACGCTTTACAAACTTTGCGTGTCAATTGTCTTGCTATGGTCAGCCTTGCTATTGTATGATCATTCAACAGCTTGCTACTATCTTGTTTGGTGTGCTCGCTACACTACGGTCAATCTTGTGTGAAGATTTTGCAGTCCGCTTTGCTATTGTGTATCCGCCTTGCAAACGTATGTTTGCAAGGCGTATTGACTGCGGATACACAATAGCCATGTTATTACTGGGTAATAACATTACCACTGCTAGTGTATGTCCTGAACCCATAATGATTAACCCTTTGATTGTCGCGGCCGTATATATACATCTTACGAGGTACCGTGTTGGACGTATATATACTAATAAATTCTAGCGGCTTCAAATCAAGCAGGAGAAAGCTGGTAGGCCCACACATGAGAGAATGGGTCTGTGTGGTCAGTGTGCACCATATAAAAAATCCTGGAGCACGCAGTACATAATGAGAAAAAAAAAACTCCGACCGTTTTTTTTAATTAAAATGCATATGTACACACCCTCATTGAAAGGCTATCTCCCCCAACCAGCAAACCAGGTACTAAGGGTTGATGATGGGGCCCCATCGTTCAATCAGTACCCAGGTTCCAGCCAATGAGAAGATGATTTTGGCAAATGCAGATGTTATGTGGGTACCACTCACCTGTCTGCCCTTGTCATTCCCATTCTAGAGCTGGTTGAAGCACGGTCTGCTCTCTAGTGGCTTCTATCTGCCTTGTTTACCGTGGAGTGCACTAATACCTATTGTTATACATAGTGTATATAGTGTACATACTTCTGTTCTAAATTGGTGAAGGATAATACAAGTCAAAAGTTTTTCTGCTGTGTTTATTTTGCTCCCTTTACACCCAGGATAACAGGCCTTTGGGACTCTTTAAGACTGAGAGACAAGCAGACAGAAAAACACACGCACAGGCAGATAGGAAGACTGAGATACACAGGCAGACAGAACGACACACACACACAGGTAGACAGAAAGACCGAGACACCCAGTCAGACAGAAAGACACACACACACACAGGCAGACAGAAAGACACACACACACAGGTAGAAAGAAACGCCGAGACACACAGGCAGACAGAAAGACCAAGACACACACAGAGGCATACAGAAAGACAGACACACACAGGCAGACAAAGAGACCGAGACATACAGGCAGACTGAAAGAGAGACACACGGGCAGACAAAAAGATAAGCAGATAGACAGATAGCCTGATAGAGAAACAGACAGAAAGACAAACAGATAGATAAACAAACATGTTTGTGTGTAACAGTGTAAACAAATAAAGCCAGGGTTCTCTGCAGCAGGGCACTATCACATACAGTGGAACCCCAAGTTTCGAACTTTCTTCGTTCCAGAAGGCTGTTCGAGTGCCGTTACCGAACGAATTTATTCCCATAAAGAATAATGTAAATCAGATTAGTCCATTTCAGACCAAAAAAAATATACTTAAAAAAGCACTTACAATAATACACTCACATAATTGGTCCAGTTGGGAGCTGTATGAAACTCGGGGTTCCACTGCATATACTCTAGCATGTCTAAAACATTGCTGGGACCTATACTTTGTATATACTTCTAGACAATAGTAAATGACCAAGGCAGGTGAAAATGTACACCTGCTTGTGTGACTGTGACTATTTCAGTACCTAATATTAGCTTCAGAACAAAGATTGGCTATGAAATCACAAGGACTATTATAAATTGTAATTATCAGAACATAAAAATTATATAAATTAAAATAAAAATGAGAAAAAAAGGTATATTGGCAACACTTCTGGAAGTAGCAGGACTCCATGCTGATGTCAGGTGAGCATCCAGCAAAAACTTTGCGGTCTTATGTTTCGGTAAGTACTAGTCCTAAAAATTTTTTCTTTGGTCTCATAATACACAGAAAATTGCCCTCTTTAACCCTTTCAGGGTTTCGGCCGTACTAGTACATCTTACGAGCCAGGGTTTTTGACGCACTAGAATGCCTAAATTCTAGTGCCCTCAAATCTAGCGAGAGAAAGCTAGTAGGCTTACATATGAAAGAATGGGTCTGTGGGGTCAGTGTGCACAGTATAAAAAAAATCCTGCAGCACACAGTGCATAATGAAAAAAAAAAAAGCTTTGACAGTGTGTTTGGATTAAAACAGCGACTTTGCACTGTATTTCCTATGGTATTGTTGTATTCTAGTTTTCCTGGTCTCATTTTATAGAATGGAAGACATATTACAAAAATTGAGATGATTTTGACTGGTTTTACAAAGAAAAGTACCTTGAAATTGAGCTCAAAGTAGCAGAAATGTTCGATTTTTACCAAAGTTCAAAAGTAAACAAATCATGCTGTGTCCAATACACATCAACTGGTGAGTCTAATATTCTTTCACAAGTGAGCTGATATTATTTATACCATTTCTACACTAATGCAGTAGTCTGCATAACAGTAAATCTTCTATTTTTTTGTGAGAATAAAAATTCAAAGCGGAAAGCAAAAGAATGTAAGAGGGGCATGGGGACGTGACTAATGAACAGAGGAAATGTTATTTTAGTGCTAGGAATGTCTTTCTTGTTTATTCTGGACCCTATTCGGAAACTGGCATCTTTTGAAATTTGTGTGAAATTGGCAAAATTGCTAAATTCTGACCACTGTATTGGATAGTTGAAATCGGTAAATGGGTGGTTTCTTGTACTCATTCGATAGAAAAAATGGAGTTCTAGCGAAATAGTTATGATTTTTGTCGACAAGTACACTGAATTGGCCGAAAATAGGGCTCAAAGTGGGCAAAATCGCCGATGCGTAAACATCGTCGAGATTGCTAACTTCGCAAGAGCATAATTCCATAAGTTTTCCATCAAATTTCATACTTTTGGCGTCATTATGATCAGGAAAAGATTCTCTGTCTTTCCTTAAGAAAAAATATTTTTTTTTTTAAATTTGGCCGACCCTGAGAACAAGCCTCTGAGAGGGCCTGTCGGCCCTGAAAGGGTTAATATAAAAAAAAAAGTTTTTTTTATTTTTCAAAATATTCGGAGCGCTGGCAGTGAATATGTAGATCTACGTTTGGACAGTTTAACCCCTTGACTGTTTCAGCCGTATATATACGTCATACGAGATACCATGTTTGACGTATCTATACGCATAAATGCTAGCGGCTTCAAATCAAGTGGGAGAGGGCTGGTAGGCCTACATGACAGAGAATGGGTCTGAGTGGTGGGTGTGCACCCTGTGAAAAAAATCTGGGACTCAGCGGTGCATTGTGGGAACGCCATCTTGGTAGTCCATTTTCACCATGTCCCGCGGTAAGAAGTTCCTCACTCCTCAGCCAATTGGAGGTCTTTTGTTCCCAAGTGATAGCTCTAACAGCGATGAAAGTGTCAGTGAAAGTGAATTCCCTGGCTTTCAAGCAGGTGTGACTGAAAACAGTGCCCAGGCTAACGTAATTAGTGATGAAAACCCAGATGACCCACAACCTTCCACCTCTGGTGCTAGGCCGGCTAGTTCATGTTCATCTGTACCAGGACGAAAGAGGAAACTATTTGCCCGTGTACGAGACTCAGATGTGAGCAGTGATAGCGGTTTCAAAGCTACTGAAAGCAGTTCTAGTTGCGGCAGTGAGGGTGAATATTCCCCAGTGAAGTGGCAGTATATATGACGTCGCTTGCGGTCTGGTAGTGTGCCATATGCTGTTCCAAGGGGAAGGAGTAAATCTTGAACCACATCCCATGGCCCTACACCACGACCTGATAGTGAAGATGATGATATTGTTACAATGGGCATGAATGATGCGAGTGAGGCAGCAGGCAGTGGTGGTGATAGTGATGGTAGCATGAGTCATGTGGCACCAGCAGCAGGCCACACTACTACCGACGCTGCTGACTCTGCACAACTATAGCCAGCCTCACCTAACCCCACACTCCCACAACAACCACAACCACGTTTGAATATCCAGAACCCACCAGCTGACCGCATCTGGGATTGGCAGCAAGGTGACGACTTTGTTCCCAGTCCCCATGGCTTTGATGAAACACAAAGTGGAATACGGCCATCATGTACACTTGGGAACAATGCCACTGAACTGGAATGCTTTCAGTTGTTCTTCGATGAACCCCTGATGGACATTAGTGTCAGGGAAAGCAATACATACTTTGAGTACACCATGGCAAACACTATTTTTTCACCAAGATCACGCCTACACCAGTGAAAGGACACAACTGTGGCAGATATGTATCTGTTCTTTGCCACAATAATGCTTATGCCACATGTGTATAAGCACAGTGTCAACACATACTGGTCGACATTATACCAGTGAATAGATTTGTGTTACTGTTACGTATGTTACACTTTTCAGACAAAACAAGGCCTGACAGAAACGACAGGTTATATAAGATCAGAAATTTGTTTATGTACCTGAAACAAAAGTGATGTATGTATTTTTATCCCTTCAGGAAGCTTGTTATTGATGAGTCTTTGATTTTGTTCAAAGGAAGACTCTCATTCAAGCAGTATATACCAAGCAAGAGGAAATGCTTTGATATAAAGTTATTTGTTCTGTGTGATTGCAAAACTGGTCTGGTTTTGGATATAATTGTGTACACTGGCAGTAAAACACTGCAAGATACCAGGAAGTTACTGGGCATCTCTGGTGATGTGGTTAGAACAATGATAGAGCCATATCTTGGTAAGGGGCATATTTTATATACTGACAATTGGTACACAAGCCCTTTGCTCAGTGATTTCTTGCGAGTGAACATGACAGATGTGTGTGGCACAGTGCGTGGAAATCATAAGCATATGCCTAGGTTCGATGCTGGCAGTCGTAGAGGTGAGGTGCAGGTGTTTGCTGCCAATGACATCATGGCATTTCGGTGGCATGACAAACGTGATGTCACACTGTTGACATCAGTTTACCGACACGAAATGGTAGACAGTGGCAAGCAGAATAGAGAGACCAATGAATCCATTGTAAAACCTGCAGCTATGATGGATTACAACCTCATTATGTGCTTAGTGGACAAATGTGACATGCAGATTGGGTTTGCTGACTGTGTTCGCAAGAGTTATAAGTGGTACATAAAACTCTTTT
This sequence comes from Cherax quadricarinatus, assembly GCF_038502225.1. Taxonomy (NCBI): domain Eukaryota; kingdom Metazoa; phylum Arthropoda; class Malacostraca; order Decapoda; family Parastacidae; genus Cherax; species Cherax quadricarinatus. Next base: position 17,851,724 of record NC_091372.1, on the reverse strand, counting down.
TCCATCTTCTTGACATTTCCATGTTAAATGCTTATAATATGTATAAGTTGAAGACCAACAACAAACCCAAATACAGTGAATTTTGTTTGTCACTCATCAGACAAATAATATTCAAGTACCAAGGAACAACACTTGCAATAGACCAGCGCCCACGGAATTATCAACACATGTTCTCTCGTCTGAGGCCTGGTGATCACTACCCCATACCACTGCCTGCTACTGCTCTCAGGAAAAATGCTCAGAAGAGGTGTTTTGTCTGTGGACATACCATAAAATGCCCACAAAAACACAGAGACACTCGTTTTATGTGTGAGGAGTGTAAAACACCATTGTGCTTATACCCATGTTTCAAAGAATTCCACAAGCTGCAGCAGTTCTAGAAAAGTGTCCAGTGATTGTACATATGTATATATATTATAGAACAATCGTAATAAACAATTTTTTATATTGTTTGTTTGTGTAAACAAGTTTTAGGAACATGATACTACTGTTTTTGCTATAATTGTGTTACATTCAACGAGTGTATATATGAACATTGCACCATACTTTGATCTCACAGGCCACAAAAGTTATGTGAAAAAATAAAATAGTGAAAAAAAAACAAGAAACCGTCTAATAAAAGCAAACCAAAGTTTACCGGGTCAGCGGCAGTCGCCGCTGTTGTGATACGCAACTCATTTTCTGCAAACTTCACGCCTCTATATCTCGGTAAGTACTGATGGGAATTTTTTTTTTTGGACTAAAACAATCAGAAAAATAATCTTAACATTTTCATAAGAAAAAATAAATTTACTTTTTTTTTAATATTTTGCGACACCAGGAGACACTTCAGGATTGGGCCTTTCGACAGTCAAAGGGTTAATGGATTTCAGAAATTTGGACAAAGAAACCGGCTGAATAAATGTTAGAATCACTGGATATAAAGAAAAAAGCCCATAGATTCTGGAGTTTTGCCCGAAGCAATAGTGTCTGATAGTTTTCCAAATGACTGGACCAAGTTTGATGATTCTGACACTTGTCAGATAAGATCCAGAGTGTGCTCATGTGTATTTCAGAGTGTGCGCATGTTTTTTTTCATTGTTCCCCAAATCATGCTGCCCATGTCAGCTTATTATCTGCACTCATTCATGTATACACTAGTCATTGAGTCTTCAATTTTTTTCTGGATTTAAAGAAAATATTTTGCAATCAATACTTGCTGAGATACGGAAGTTGACAGAAAGTGAACTGCTTACGGCAACACCACCGGCTGCCGGTCATGCGGTAATTGTTTATTTGTTGTTTTCTACTTTTTTCTTTTATTTTTAACATTTTATTTTTTCAAGTAACTTTTATGGCCTGTGAGACCAATATAAGCCATATTTTGTGCATACAGTAGACTATCATTTAGCATAAGTTTATTTGGCATGATTCAGGTATAGCACGATCGAAGAATTGTGGCACAAGTTTATGTAACACGTCGTAAAATTAATTTAACACGGTTCGTGGGAGGGGAAAAAATTTTGAGTGCACAGTCACCCGGTCGCCCACTGTGGGTTACACCACTGAGTCAATGGGAAGATCTACCGCCATCCCCCTGCCACCCACACCCACCCACACCACGCTCACAGCCTCCAGTTCGGTTCATATGCGTGTACGACAATGATACTTGGGAACCTCGCTGTGTTTATTTACATACATTGTACATATTTTCATTGCCATTTGTTAAATCTGCTAAGCAATCATGGCACCCAGTAAGCATACAAGTGTTGCTGAAAGTGACAAGAAAAGGTTTAACCCTTAAACTGTCCAAATGTAGATCTACGTTTTTTCAACATTTGAATGTATGTAAAAAAAGTAGATCTTCTTTGATCTACATTTTTTTTTTATATTTGAAAATATGTAAAAAAAACATAGATCTACCTTTGGAGCACTACGCATGTGAACGTAGATCTGCTTGGACAGTTTAAGGGTTAAGCGTTCAAGTCTAGGAATTGCGAAGAAAATCGAGATGTTAGATAAGCTAAAGAGTGACTCACGTGTGGTGGATAAAGTGAGGGCCTGTGCCCTTAATGAAGATTCAGTTCGTACAATTAACAAGAACGAGGCGAATATATGAGCTTGTGTAATGAATAACCCAAGATGTCATCTCATGACAAGAATGACACATGGCAAGGCTGAGGGACTGGTCATCATCTGGAAAAACTGAGGGACTGGCCATCTTCTGGAAAGGCTGAGGGACTGGCTATCTTCTGGAAAGGCTAAGGGATTGGCCATCTTCTGGCAAGGGTAAGGGACTGGTCATCTGGCAAGGCTAAGGGACTGGTCATCTTTTTGACAAGGCTTAGAGACTGGCCATATTCTGGCGAGGCTGAGGGACTGGCCATCTTCTGGCAAGGCAGAGGGACTGGCCATCTTCTGGCAAGGCTGAGGGACTGGCCATCTTCTGGCAAGGTTGAGGGACTGACCACCTTCTGGAAAGGCTGAGGGACTGGTCATCTTCTGGCAAGGCTGAGGGACTGGCCATCTTCTGACAAGGCTAAGGGACTGGCCCTCTTCTGGCAAGGCTGAGGGACTGGCCGGCTTCTGGCAAGGTTGAGGGACTGGCTGACTTATGGCAAGGTTGAGGGACTGGCCGACTTATGGCAAGGTTGAGGGACTGGCTGACTTCTGGCAAGGTTGAGGGACTGGCCGACTTATGGCAAGGTTGAGGGACTGGCCGACTTCTGGCAAGGTTGAGGGACTGGCTGACTTCTGGCAAGGTTGAGGGACTGGCTGACTTCTGGCAAGGTTGAGGGACTGGCTGACTTCTGGCAAGGTTGAGGGACTGGCTGACTTCTGGCAAGGTTGAGGGACTGGCCGACTTCTGGCAAGGTTGAGGGACTGTATAACTTCGTCGCCACTCCTGTATAACTTCTCTCTCCCTCCTCCTCCTCCTCCCCCCTCTCTCTTTCTCTATTCATTCCTCCTCCCTCCCTCTATTCTACTTCTTGGTCTTATAAATCTCCTTCTCTTTGCACTCACACAGCCCTGCACTCACACAGCCCTGCACTCACACAGCCCTGCACTCACCCACCCCAGCACTCACACACCCCTGCACTCACACACCCCTGCACTAACACACTCCTGCACTCACACACCCCTGCACTCACACACCATTGCACTCACCCTGCACTCAGACACACTATAATGTACTCATACCAATCTTTGCCATTACGAATTGGCAAAAAATTATTTTTTGTATTACTACTGAGGCTACTATATTTTTAGTAAATTTATTACAGTGCAACACTCCCTGCATGACTACTACACTCCCTGCATGCCTACTACACTCCCTGCATGACTACTACACTCCCTGCATGCCTCCTACACTCCCTGCATGACTACTACACTCCCTGCATGCCTGCTACACTCCCTGCATGCCTGCTACATTCCCTGCATGCCTACTACACTCCCTGCATGCCTACTACACTCCCTGCATGCCTCCTACACTCCCTGCATGACTACTACACTCCCTGCATGCCTGCTACACTCCCTGCATGACTACTACACTCCCTGCATGCCTGCTACACTCCCTGCATGACTACTACACTCCCTGCATGCCTACTACACTCCCTGCATGCCTACTACACTCCCTGCATGCCTGCTACACTCCCTGCATGCCTGCTACATTCCCTGCATGCCTACTACACTCCCTGCATGCCTACTACACTCCCTGCATGCCTACTACACTCCCTGCATGCCTGCTACACTCCCTGCATGCCTACTACACTCCCTGCATGCCTACTACACTCCCTGCATGCCTACTACACTCCCTGCATGCCTACTACACTCCCTGCATGCCTACTACACTCCCTGCATGCCTGCTACACTCCCTGCATGCCTACTACACTCCCTGCATGCCTACTACACTCCCTGCATGCCTACTACACTCCCTGCATGCCTACTACACTCCCTGCATGCCTGCTACACTCCCTGCATGCCTGCTACACTCCCTGAATGCCTGCTACACTCCCTGCCTGGAGTTTACCTGGAGAGAGTTCCGGGGGTCAACGCCCCCACGGCCCGGTCTGTGAAGGCCTCCTGGTGGATCAGAGCCTGATCAACCAGGCTGTTACTGCTGGCTGCACGCAAACCAACGTACGAGCCACAGCCCGGCTGGTCAGGAACCAACTTTAGGTGCTTGTCCAGTGCCAGCTTGAAGACTGCCAGGGGTCTGTTGGTAATCCCCCTTATGTATGCTGGGAGGCAGTTGAACAGTCTCGGGCCCCTGACACTTATTGTATGGTCTCTTAACGTGCTAGTGACACCCCTGCTTTTCATTGGGGGGATGTTGCATCGTCTGCCAAGTCTTTTGCTTTCGTAGTGAGTGATTTTCGTGTGCAAGTTCGGTACTAGTCCCTCTAGGATTTTCCAGGTGTATATAATCATGTATCTCTCCCGCCTGCGTTCCAGAGAATTCAGTTTTAGGAACCTAAAGCGCTCCCAGTAATTGAGGTGTTTTATCTCCGTTATGCGCGCTGTGAAGGTTTTCTGTACATTTTCTAGGTCAGCAATTTCACCTGCCTTGAAAAGTGCTGCCAGTGTGCAGCAATATTCCAACCTAGATAGAAACAAGAGACCTGAAGAGTGTCATCATAGGCTTGGCCTCCCTAGTTTTGAAGGTTCTCATTATCCATCCTGTCATTTTTCTAGCAGATGCGATTGATACAATGTTATGGTCCTTGAAGGTGAGATTCTCCGACATGATCACTCCCAGGTCTTTGACGTTGGTGTTTCGCTCTATTTTGTGGCCAGAATTTGTTTTGTACTCAGATGAAGATTTAATTTCCTCGTGTTTACCATATCTGCATGCCTACTACACTCAGTGCATGCCTACTACACTCCCTGCATGCCTACTACACTCCCTGCCTTACTGCTACACTCCCTGCATGCCTACTACACTCCCTGCATGCCTGATACACTCCCTGCATGCCTGCTACACTCCCTGCATGCCTACTACAATCCCTGGATGCCTACTACACTCCCTGCATGCCTACTACACTCCCTGCACGCCTACTACACTCCCTGCATGCCTACTACACTCCCTGCATGCCTACTACACTCCCTGCATGCCTACTACACTCGCTGCATGCCTACTACACTCCCTGCATGCCTGCTACACTCCCAGCATGCCTCCTACACTCCCTGCATGCCTACTACACTCCCTGCATGCCTACTACACTCAGTGCATGCCTACTACACTCCCTGCATGCCTACTACACTCCCTGCCTTACTGCTACACTCCCTGCATGCCTACTACACTCCCTGCCTTACTGCTACACTCCCAGCGTGCCTGCTACACTCCCTGCATGCCTGCTACACTCCCTGCATGCCTGCTACACTCCCTGCATGCCTGCTACACTCCCTGCATGCCTGCTACACTCCCTGCATGCCTACTACACTCCCTGCATGCCTACTACACTCCCTGCATGCCTACTACACTCCCTGCCTTCCTGCTACACTCCCAGCATGCCTGCTACACTCCCTGCATGCCTGCTACACTCCCTGCATGCCTGCTACACTCCCTGCATGCCTGCTACACTCCCTGCATGCCTGCTACACTCCCTGCATGCCTGCTACACTCCCTGCATGCCTGCTACACTCCCTGCATGCCTGCTACACACCGTGCATGCCTGCAACACACCTTGCATGCCTGCTACACTCCCTGCATGCCTGCTACACTCACTGCATGCCTGCTACACTCCCTGCATGCCTGCTACACTCCCTGCATGTATGCTACACTCCCTCCCTTCCTGCTACACTCCCTGCATCTTGCTACACTCCCTACATGCCTGCTACACTCCCTGCATGCCTGCTACACTCCCTGCATGCCTGATACACTCTCTGCATGCCTGCTACACTCACTGCATGCCTGCTACACTCCCTGCATGCCTGCTACACTCCCTGCATGCCTGCTACACTCCCTGCATGCCTGCTACACTCCCTGCATGCCTGCTACACTCCCTGCATGCCTGCTACACACTCTGCATGCCTGCTGCACACACTGCATGCCTGCTACACTCCCTGCATGCCTGATACACTCCCTGCATGCCTGCTACACTCCCTGCAATTCTGCTAAGCTCCCTGCATGCCTGCTACACTCCCTGCACGTCTGCTACACTCCCTGCATGCCTGCTACACTCACTGCATGTTTGCTACACTCCCTGCATGCCTGCTACACTCCCTACATACCTGCTACACTCCCTGCATACCTGCTACACTCCCTGCATGTCTGCTACACTCCATGCATGCCTACTACACTCCATGCATGCCTACTACACTCCCTGCATGCCTACTACACTCCCTGCATGCCTGCTACATTACCTGCATGCCTGCTACACTCCCTGCATGCCTGCTACACTCCCTGCATGCCTACTACACTCCCTGCATGCCTACTACACTCCCTGCATGCCTACTACACTCCCTGCATGCCTACTACACTCCCTGCATGCCTGCTACACTCCCTGCATGCCTACTACACTCCCTGCATGCCTACTACACTCCCTGCATGCCTACTACACTCCCTGCATGCCTACTACACTCCCTGCATGCCTACTACACTCCCTGCATGCCTACTACACTCCCTGCATGCCTACTACAATCAATGCATGCCTACTACACTCCCTGCATGCCTGCTACACTCCCTGCATGCCTACTACACTCCCTGCATGCCTACTACACTCCCTACATGCCTACTACACTCCCTGCATGCCTGCTACACTACCTACATGCCTACAACACTCCCTGCATGCTTACTACACTCCCTACATGCCTACTACACTCCCTGCATGCCTACTACACTCCCTGCATGCCTACTACACTCCCTGCATGCCTGCTACACTCCCTGCATTCCTACTACACTCCCTGCATGCCTACTACACTCCCTACATGCCTACTACACTCCCTGCATGCCTACTACACTCCCTGCATGCCTGCTACACTACCTACATGCCTACAACACTCCCTGCATGCTTACTACACTCCCTACATGCCTACTACACTCCCTGCATGCCTACTACACTCCCTGCATGCCTGCTACACTCCCTGCATGCCTGCTACACTCCCTGCATGCCTGCTACACTCCCTGCAATTCTGCTACACTCCCTGCATGCCTGCTACACTCCCTGCACGTCTGCTACACTCCCTGCATGCCTGCTACACTCACTGCATGTCTGCTACACTCCCTACATGCCTGCTACACTTCCTGCATGACTGCTGCCCTCCCTGCATACCTGCTACACTCCCTGCATGTCTGCTACACTCCCTGCATGCCTACTACACTCCATGCATGCCTACTACACTCCCTGCATGCCTACTACACTCCCTGCATGCCTGCTACATTACCTGCATGCCTACTACACTCCCTGCATGCCTGCTACACTCCCTGCATGCCTACTACTCTCCCTGCATACCTACTACACTCTCTGCATGCCTACTACACTCACTGCATGCCTACTACACCCCCTGCATGCCTACTACACTCCCTGCATGCCTGCTACACTCCCTGCATGCCTACTACACCCCCTGCATGCCTACTACACTCCCTGCATGCCTGCTACACTCCCTGCATGCCTACTACACTCCCTGCATGCCTACTACACTCCCTACATGCCTACTACAATCCCTGCATGCCTACTACACTCCCTGCATGCCTGCTACACTCCCTGCATGCCTACTACACTCCCTGCATGCCTACTACACTCCCTGCATGCCTGCTACACTACCTACATGCCTACAACACTCCCTGCATGCTTACTACACTCCCTACATGCCTACTACACTCGCTGCATGTCTACTACACTCCCTGCATGCCTCCTACACTCCCTGCATGCCTGCTACACTCCCTGCATGTATGCTACACTCCCTCCCTTCCTGCTACACTCCCTGCATCTTGCTACACTCCCTACATGCCTGCTACAGTCCCTGCATGCCTGCTACACTCCCTGCATGTCTGATACACTCTCTGCATGCCTGCTACACACACTGCATGCCTGCTACACTCCCTGCATGCCTGCTACACACTCTGCATGCCTGCTGCACACTCTGCATGCCTGCTACACTCCCTGCATGCCTGCTACACTCCCTGCATGCCTGCTACACTCCCAGCATGCCTGCTACACTCCCTGCATGCCTGCTACACTCCCTGCAATTCTGCTACACTCCCTGCATGCCTGCTACACTCCCAGCATGCCTGCTACACTCCCTGCAATTCTGCTACACTCCCTGCAATTCTGCTACACTCCCTGCATGCCTGCTACACTCCCTGCACGTCTGCTACACTCCCTGCACGCCTGCTACACTCACTGCATGTCTGATACACTCCCTGCACGTCTGCTACACTCCCTGCATGCCTGCTACACTCACTGCATGTCTGCTACACTCCGTGCATGCCTGCTACACTCCCTGCAATTCTGCTACACTCCCTGCATGCCTGCTACACTCCCTGCACGTCTGCTACACTCCCTGCATGCCTGCTACACTCACTGCATGTCTGCTACACTCCCAGCATGCCTGCTACACTCCCTGCATGCCTGCTACACTCACTGCATGTCTGCTACACTCCCTGTATGCCTGCTACACTCACTGCATGTCTGCTACACTCCCTGCATGCCTGCTACACTCCATGCATGCCTACTACACTCCCTGCATGCCTGCTACACTCCATGCATGCCTACTACACTCCCAGCATGCCTGCTACACTCCCTGCATGCCTGCTACACTCACTGCATGTCTGCTACACTCCCTGTATGCCTGCTACACTCACTGCATGTCTGCTACACTCCCTGTATGCCTGCTACACTCACTGCATGTCTGCTACACTCCCTGTATGCCTGCTACACTCACTGCATGTCTGCTACACTCCATGCATGCCTACTACACTCCCTGCATGCCTACTACACTACCTGCATGCCTACTACACTCCCTGCAATTCTGCTACACTCCCTGCATGCCTGCTACACTCCCTGCACGTCTGCTACACTCCCTGCATGCCTGCTACACTCACTGCATGCCTGCTACACTCCCTACATGCCTACTACACTCCCTGCATGCCTACTACACTCCCTGCATGCCTGCTACACTCCCTGCATGCCTGCTACACTCCCTGCATGCCTGCTACACTCACTGCATGTCTGCTACACTCCCAGCATGCCTGCTACACTTCCTGCATGCCTGCTACACTCCCTGCCTGCCTACTACACCCCCTGCATGCCTACTACACTCCCTGCATGCCTACTACACTCCCTGCATGCCTACTACACTACCTGCATGCTTACTACACTCCCTGCATGCCTACTACACTCCCTGCATGCCTGCTACACTCCCTGCATGCCTACTACACTACCTGCATGCCTACTACACTCCCTGCATGCCTGCTACACTCCCTGCATGCCTGCTACACTCCCTGCATGCCTGCTACACTCACTGCATGTCTGCTACACTCCCAGCATGCCTGCTACACTCCCTGCATGCCTGCTACACTTCCTGCATGCCTGCTACACTCCCTGCATGCCTGCTACACTCACTGCATGGCTGCTTCACTCCCAGCATGCCTGCTACACTTCCTGCATGCCTGCTACACTCCCAGCATGCCTGCTACACTCCCTGCCTGCCTACTACACCCCCTGCATGCCTACTACACTCCCTGCATGCCTAGTACACTCCCTGCATGCCTACTACACTCCCTGCATGCCTGCTACACTCCCTGCATGCCTGCTACACTCCCTGCATGCCTACTACACTCCCTGCATGCCTGCTACACTCCCTGCATGCCTACTACACTCCCTGCATGCCTACTACACTCCCTGCATGTCTGATACACTCCCTGCATACCTGCTACACTCCCTGCATGCCTACTACACTCCCTGCATGCCTACTACACTCCCTGCATGCCTACTACAGTCCCTGCATGCCTACTACACTCCCTGCATGCCTGCCACATTCCCTGCATGCCTACTACACTCCCTGCATGTCTGATACACTCCCTGCATACCTGCTACACTCCCTGCCTGCCTACTACCCTCCCTGCATGCCTACTACACTCCCTGCATGTCTGCTACATTCCCTGCATGCCTACTACACTCTCTGCATGCCTGCTAGACTCCCTGCATGCCTACTACCCTCCCTGCATGCCTACTACACTCCCTGCATGTCTGCTAGACTCCCTGCGTGCCTACTACCCTCCCTGCATGCCTACTACACTCCCAGCATGCCTGCTACACTCCCTGCCTGCCTACTACACCCCCTGCATGCCTACTACACTCCCTGCATGCCTAGTACACTCCCTGCATGCCTACTACACTCCCTGCATGCCTGCTACACTCCCTGCATGCCTGCTACACTCCCTGCATGCCTACTACACTCCCTGCATGCCTGCTACACTCCCTGCATGCCTACTACACTCCCTGCATGCCTACTACACTCCCTGCATGTCTGATACACTCCCTGCATACCTGCTACACTCCCTGCATGCCTACTACCCTCCCTGCATGCCTACTACCCTCCCTGCATGCCTACTACACTCCCTGCATGCCTACTACACTTCGTGCATGCCTACTACCCTCCCTGCATGCCTACTACACTCCCTGCATACCTGCTACACTCCCTGCATGCCTACTACACTCCCTGCATGCCTACTACACTCCCTGCATGCCTGCTACATTCCATACATAACTGCTACACTCCCTGCATGCCTACTACACTCCCTGCATGCCTGCTACGCTCCCTGCATGCCTACTACACTCCCTGCAAGCCTGCTACACTGCCTGCATACCTGCTACACTCCCTGCATGCCTGCTACACTCCCTGCATGCCTACTACACTCCCTGCATGCCTGCTACACTCCCTGCGTGAATACTACACTCACTGCATGCCTGATACACTCACTGCATGCCTACTACACCCCCTGCATGCCTGCTACACTCCTTGCATGCCTACTACACTCCCTGCATGTCTGCTACACTCCCTACATGAATACTACACTCCCTGCATGCCTGCTACACTCCCTGCATGCCTGCTACACTCCCTGCATGCCTACTACACCCCCTGCATGCCTGCTACACTCCTTGCATGCCTACTACACTCCCTGCATGTCTGCTACACTCCCTACATGAATACTACACTCCCTGCATGCCTACTACACTCCCTGCATGCCTACTACACTCCCTGTTTGCCTACTACACTCCCTGTACGCCTGCTACACTCCCTGCATGTCTACTACACTCCCTGCATGCCTGCTACACTTCCTGCATGCATGCTACTCTCCCTGCATGCCTACTACACTCCCTGCATGCCTGCTACACTCCCTGCATGCCTACTACACTCCCTGCATGCCTGCTACACTCCCTACATGAATACTACACTCCCTGCATGCCTACTACACTCCCTGCATGCCTACTACACTCCCTGTTTGCCTACTACACTCCCTGTACGCCTGCTACACTCCCTGCATGTCTACTACACTCCCTGCATGCCTGCTACACTTCCTGCATGCATGCTACTCTCCCTGCATGCCTACTACACTCCCTGCATGCCTGCTACACTCCCTGCATGCCTGCTACACTCCCTGCATGCCTACTACACTCCCTGCATGCCTGCTACACTCCCTGCATATCTGCTACACTCCCTGCATGCCTGCTACACTCCCTGCATGCCTGCTACACTCCCTGCATGCATGGTACACTCCCTGCATGCCTGCTACACTCCCTGCCTTCCTGCTACACACTGCATGGCTGCTACACCCCCTGCATGCCTGCTACACTCACTCCCTTCCTGCTGCACTCCCTTCATGCCTGCTATACTCCCTGCCTTCCTGCTACACTCCCTGCATGCCTCTTACACTCCCTTCCTTCCTGCTACACTCCCTGCCTTCCTGCTACACACCCTGCATGCTTGCTACACACCCTGCATGCCTGCTACACTCCCTGCCTTCCTGTTACACTCCCTGCCTTCCTGCTACGCTCCCAGCATGCCTGCTACACTCCCTGCATGCCTCCTACACTCCCTGCATGTCTGCTACACTCCCAGCATGTATGCTACACTCCCTGCATGCCTGCTACACTCCCTGCACGCCTGCTACACTCCCTGCATGCCTTCTACACTCCCTGCATGCCTGCTACACTCTCTGCATGCCTACTACACTCCCTGCATGCCTGCTACACTCCCTGCGTGCCTGCTACACTCCCTGCATGCCTACTACACTCCATGCATGCCTACTACACTCCCTGCATGCCTACTACACTCCCTGCATGCCTACTACATTCCCTGCATGCCTGCTACACTCCCTGCGTGCCTGCTACACTCCCTGCATGTCTGCTACACTCCCTGCGTGCCTGCTACACTCCCTGCATGCCTGCTACACTTCCTGCATGCCTGCTACACTCCCTGCATGCCTGCTACACTCCCTGCATGCCTGCTACACTCCCTGCATGCCTGCTACACTCCCTGCCTTCCTGATACACTCTCTGCATGCCTTCTACACCCCCTGCCTTCCTGCTACACTCCCTGCATGCCTGCTACACTCCCTGCCTTCCTGCTACACTCCCTGCCTTCCTGCTACACTCCCTGCATGCCTGCTTCACTCCCTGCCTTCCTGTTACACTCCCTGCCTTCCTGCTACGCTCCCAGCATGCCTGCTACACTCCCTGCATGCCTGCTACACTCCCTGCATGTCTGCTACACTCCCTGCCTTCCTGCTACACTCCCTGCCTTCCTGCCACATTCCCTGCCTTCCTGCTACACTCCCTGCCTTCCTGCTACACCCCCTGCCTTCCTGCTACATTCCCTGCCTTTCTGCTACACTCCCTGCCTTCCTGCTACATTCCCTGCCTTCCTGCTACACTCCCTGTATTCATGCTACACTCTCTGCCTTCATGCTACATTCCCTGCCTTCCTGCTACACTCCCTGCCTTCCTGCTACACTCCCTGCCTTCCTGCCACATTCCCTGTCTTCCTGCTACACTCCCTGCCTTCCTGCTACACCCCCTGCCTTCCTGCTACATTCCCTGCCTTCCTGCTACACCCCCTGCCTTCCTGCTACATTCCCTGCCTTCCTGCTACACTCCCAGTGACTGCGAAGTATTATCGTAAGTGGAGATTTTTAACTATAAAGTGGACAGCATAGGAAGTTGCCACACTAAACTTGTAGACTTACAAACTTATTGACCTATGAACCTATAGACTTATAAACTTATAAACCTGTAGTCTAAACTTTTAGACTTATAAACTCTTTTTTTTTTTTTTAACAAGTCAGCCATCTCCCACCGAGGCAGAGTGACCGAAAAAGAAAGAAAATACTTTCATCATTCAACACTTTCACCTCTCTCACACATAATCACTGTTTTTGCAGAGGTGCCCAGAACACAACAGTTTAGAAGCATATACAACATATCCTTCCGAAGTGCCAATATCGCAAACTCTTCCTTTAAAGTGCAGGCAACATTGTATTTCCCATTTCCAGGACTCAAGTTTGGCTACATAAAAATAACCAGTTTCCCTGAATCCCTTCACTAAATATTACCCTGCTCACACTCCAGCAGCCTGTCAGGTCCCAAAAACCATTTGCCTCTATTCACTCCTATCTAACATGCTCACGCACGCTTTCTGGAAGTCCAATCCCCTCGCCCACAAAACCTCGTTTACCCACTCCCTCCAACCTTTTCGAGGACGACCCCTACCCTGCCTTCCTTCCCCTACAGATTTATATGCTCTCCATGTTATTCAACTTTAATCCATTCTCTATAAATGACCAATCCACCTCAACAACCCCTCTTCATTACTCTGACTAATACTTTTATTAACTCCACACCTTCTCCTAATTTATACACTCTGAATTTTCTGCATAATATTTACACCACACATTGCCCTTAGACAGGACATCACTGCCTCCAACCGTCTCCTCACTGCAGCATTTACAACCCAAGCTTCACACTCTTAAAAGTGTGTTGGTACTACTACTTTCATACATTCCCTTCTTTGCCTTCATAGATAATGTTTTTTGTCTCCACATATACCTCAATGCACCACTCACCTTTTTTCCTTCATTAATTCTATGATTAACCTCATCCTTCATAAATCCATCTGCTGACATGTCAACTCCCAAATATCTGAAAACATTCACTTCTTCCATACTCCTCTTCTCCAATTTGATATCCAATTTTTCTTTATCTAAATCATTTGATACCCTCATCACATTACTCTTTTCTATGTTCACTTTCAACTTTCTACCTTTACACACTCTCCCAAACTCGTCCACTAGCCTTTGCAAGTTTTCTTTAGAATCTCCCATAAGCACAGTATCATCAGCAAAAAGTAACTGTGTCAATTCCCATTTTGTATTTGATTCGCTATAATTTAACCCTGTCTGGGTCGGCAGGCCATCTCCTAAACTTGTTCTCAGTGTCGGAAATATTTTGAAAAAAAAAATGTTTTTTTTTTTCTTATGACATGATAGAGAATCTTCTCCCGATCATAATGACACCAAAAGTAAGAAATTTGATAGAAAACTTATGCTCTCGCGAATTCAATGGTCTCGACGATGCTTACGCATCGGCAATTTCGCCCACTTTGAGCCCTATTTTTGGCCAATTCCTATGTGCCAGTCAACGAAAATCATAACTATATTGCAAGAACTGCATTTTTTCTATCGAATGAGTACAAGAAACCACCCATTTACCGATTTCAACTATCCAATACTTCACACAAATTTCAAAAGATAACAATTTCCAAATAGGGTCCAGAATAAACACGACAGACATTCCTGGCACTAAAATAACATTTCCTCTGTTCATTAGTCACGTCCTCAGGCCTCTGTTACATTTCTTTTGCTTTCCACATTTGAATTTTTATTCTCACAAAAAATAGAAGATTTACTCTTATGTAGTCTGCTGCATTTGTGTAGAAATGGTGTAGAAATGGTACAAATAATATCAGCGCACTTGTGAAAGAATATTAGACTCACCAGTTGATGTGTATTGGACGCATGGCATGATTTGTTTACTTTTGAACTTTAGCAAAAATCGAACATTTCTGCTACTTTGAGGTCAATTTCAAGGTACTTTTCTTTGTGAAACTAATCAAAATCATCTCAATTTCTGTAATATGTCTTCCATTCTATAAAATGAGACCAGGAAAACTAGAATACAACTATAAATACCATACGAAAATACACTGCAACATCACTGTTTTAAACCAAAAACACGGTCAGAGTTTTTTTTTTTCTCATTATGCACTGTGTGCTGCAGGATTTTTTTTTATACTGCACACACTGACCACATAGACCCATTCTTTCATATGTAGGCCTACCAGCTTTTGCTAGATTTGAAGGCGCTAGAATTTATGCGTACTAGTACGGCAATAACCCTGGCGTGCAACCCATACTAGTACGGCACCAACCCAGAAAGGGTTAATTCCACCCCTCTCCTGAACACCCTAGCATTTACTTCTTTTACAACCCCATCTATAAATATATTAACCCTTTGAGGGTCGCCAGGCCCTCTCAGAGACTTGTTCTCAGGGTTGCCAAAATTTAAAAAAAAAAAATATTTTTTCTTATGAAAAGATAGAGAATCTTTTCCTGATCATAATGACACCAAAAGTATGAAATTTGATGGAAAACTTACGGAATTATGCTCTCGATGATGTTTACGCATAGTCAATTTTGCCCACTCTGAGCCATATTTTCGGCCAATTCAAGTGCACTAGTCGACAAAAATCATAACTATTTTGCTAGAACTCCATTTTTTCTATCGAATGAGTACAAGAAACCAATTTAGCAATTTTGCCAATTTCACACAAATTTCAAAAGATGCCAATTTCCAAATAGGGTCCAGAATAAACAAGAAAGACATTCCTGGCACTAAAATAACATTTCCTCTGTTCATTAGTCATGTCCCCACGCCCCTCTTATATTTCTTTTGCTTTCCACTTTGATTTCTTATTCTCACAAGAAAAATAAGATTTACTGTTATGCAGACTACTGCATTAGTGTAGAAATGGTATAAATAATACTGACGCATGTAAAGTAAAAGGACACAAGTGCAACTAATGTGACATTTATTGTGGCAACGTAATGGCTTGATAAAGCTCCTGGAGAGCGAAACGTTGCCACAATAAATGTCACATTAGTTGCACTTGTGTCCTTTTACTTTACATATTGTCGGTAATTCTACCAACTTTATTACAATACTGACGCACTTGTGAAAGAATATTGGACTCACCAGTTGACGCGTATTGGACGCTTAGCATGATTTGTTAACTTTTGAACTTTGGTAAAAATCGAACATTTCTGCTACTTTGAGCGCAATTTCAAGATACTTTTCATTGTAAAACCAGTCAAAATCATCTCAATTTCTGTAATATGTCTTCCATTCTATAAAATGAGACCAGGAAAACTAGAATACAACAATAAATACCATATGAAAATACAGTGCAAAGTCGCTGTTTTAAACCAGAAACACGGTCAAAGTTTTTTTTTTCTCATTATGCACTGTGTGCTGCAGGATTTTTTTTATACTGCGCACACTGACCACAAAGACCCATTCTTTCATATGTAGGCCTACCAGCTTTCTCTTGCTAGATTTGAGGGCGCTAGAATTTATGCGTACTAGTACGTCAAAAACCCTGGCGCGTAAGCCATACTAGTACGGCCGAAACCCCGAAAGGGTTAAACAACCATGGTGGCATTACATATCCCTGTTTAAGACCTACTTTTACCAGGAAGTAGTCCCCCTCTCTTCTACACACCCTAACCTGAGCCTCACTATCCTCATAAAAACTCTTTACAGCATTTAGTAACTTACCACCTATTCCATATACTTCCAACATCTGCCACATTGCTCCCCTATCCACTCTATCATATGCCTTTCCTAAATCCATAAATGCAATAAAACCTTCCCCGCCTTTATCTAAATACTATTCACATATATGCTTCAATGTAAACACTTGATCTACAGATCCCCTACCCACTCTAACACCACCTTGTTCATTCGCAATGCTACATTCTGTCTTATCTCTAATTCTTTCAATAATAACCCTACTGTACACATTTCCTAGTATACTCAGTAAACTAATTCCTCTATAATTTTTACAATCTCTTTTGTCCCCCTTCCTTTTATATAAAGGAACTATACATGCTCTCTGCCAATCCCTAGGTACCTTCCCCTCTTTCATACATTTATTAAACAAAAATACCAACCACTCTAACACTTTATCTTCCCCCTGCTTTTAACATTTCTGTCATGATCCCGTCAGTTACCACCTTTCATTCTACGTAATGCCTCACGCACCTTCCCCACACTCATATCCTGCTCTTCTTCACTCCTAAAAGATGGTATACCTTCCTGGCCAATGCATGAAATTACCGCATCCCTTTCTTCGTTGACATTAAAAAGTTCCTCAAAATATTCCCGCCATCTACCCAACACCTCCATCTCCCCATCTACTAACTCCCCTACTCTGTTTTTGACTGACAAATCCATTCTTTCCCTAGGCTTTCTTAACTTAACTCACTCCAAAACTGTTTCTTATTTTCATTAAAATTTCTTGACAGTGCCTCTCCCACTCTATCATCTGCTCTCCTCTTTCACTCTCACCACTCTCTTCACCTTTCTTTTGCTCTCCACATACTCTACTCTTCTTAGCACACTTCTGCTTTGTAAAAACCTCTCATAGGCTACCTTTTTCTCTTTTATCACACCCTTTACTTCATCATTCCACCAACCACTTCTCTTTCCTCCCGCACCCACCCTCCTATAACCACAAACTTCTGCCCCACATTCTAATACTGCATTTTTAAAACTATTCAAATTCAAATTCAAATTCAAAGTTTATTCTCTATAAGGATTACAATGCTGAGTTTACAGAATTTGGTTATTGTGTGGTTTACATGTAGTAAAATAATAATTACAGAGTGTACCACTAGAACACCTAGCATGGCTAGGCATTTCGGGCAGACTTAAATTAAATCTTAAGTTTAAAATATTACAAAATTATGAGGTAAGTTGGTATTATGGCTAAGTGACTAAATACTAGTTTGTGAGTTTAGCAATGTGAATGCTTTTGTTTTGGCACTATACATAGTTTCAGTATTGGAGTATCACAGGATTCATTATTTTAAGATTTTGAGATTAAGATTGATATTTCTGTTTATGGTCAAATGGGTGAGTGAGTGTAAATGTTAACCACCAGGTGGTATTCATGTAATTAGTTGACAGGGTGTATCAGGGAGATAAGATGTTTTCTGATGGTAGTTTTGAAGGTGATGAATGTGTTTGCAGTTTTAGAATTTTCAGGTAGGGTGTTCCAGATTTTAGGGCCTTTGACATACATTGAATTTTTGTAAAGGTTTAGTCGGACACGGGGAATGTCGTAGAGATGTTTGTGTCTGGTGTTGTGCCTGTGGGTTCTGTCGATTCAACCCTCTTCAAACCCCTTACTACTCATACTTGCTCTAGCCCACCTTTCTGCCAATAGTTGCTTATATCTCACCCGAACTTCCTCCTCCCATATTTTATACACTTTCACCTCCCTCTTACTTGTTGTTGCCATTTTCCTCTTGTCCCATCTACCTCTTACTCTAACTGTAGCTACAACTAAATAATGGTCCATATATCAGTTGTCCCTCTATAAACATGTACATCCTGGAGCCTACCCATCAACCTTTTATCCACTAACAAACTACTTTCATTACATGCTATATCATATCTTGTATATTTATTTATCCTCTTTTTCGTAAAATATGTATTACTTATTACCAAACCTCTTTCTACACATAGTTCAATTACAGACTCCCCATTTTCATTTACCTCTGGCACCCCAAATTAACCTACTACTCCCTCTACAACATTTTTACCCACTTTAAAATTGAAATCCCCAACCACAAGTACTTTCACACTTGGTTCAAAACTCCCCACACGTTCACTCAACATTTCCCAAAATCTCTCTCTCTCTCCTCTACACTTCTTTCTTCTCCAGGTGCATATACACTTACTATAACCCACTTTTCACATCCAACCTTTATTTTATTCCACATAATCCTTGAATTAATACATTTATACTCCCTCTTTTCCTGCCATAACTTATCCTTCAACATTATTGCTATTCCTTCTTTAGCTCTAACTCTATTTGAAACCCCTGACCTAATCCCATTTATTTCTCTCCACTGAAACTCTCCCACCCCCTTCAGCTTTGTTTCACTTAAAGCCAGGACATCCAGCTTCTCATTCATAACATCAACAATCATCTCTTTCTTATCATTTGCACAACATCCACACACATTCAGACTTCCCACTTTGACAATTTTCTTCTTCTTATTCTTTTTAGTAATCTTTACAGGAAAAGGGGTTACTAGCCCATTGTTCCCGACATTTTAGTTAACTTTTACAACACGCATGGCTTACGGAGGAAAGATTCTTATTCCACTTCCCCATGGATATAAAAGGAAAAATAATAAGAACAAGAACTATTAAGATAAAATCAAAGAAAACTCAGATGAGTGAGTATAAATAAACATGTACATGTATGTTTAGTGTGACCTAAGTGTAAGTAGAAGTAGCAAGACGTACCTATAATCTTGCATATTTATGAGACAGATAAAAGACACCAGCAATCCTACCATCATGTAAAACAATTACAGGCTCTCGTTTTACACTCACTTGGCGGCAGGATGGTAGTACCTCCCTGGGTGGTTGCTGTCTACCAACCTACTACCACCCAACTTATAGACTCATAAAGAGCTGGTGGAGCAGAAAGAGTGACCCAGTAGCAGGCAGTGAAGAGGTGGGGCCAGGAACCGTGACTCGACCCTTGCAACCACAAATAATTGACATCTAGAGTTGCGAATTCGTGGAATTCGACCATATAAATATCTGCAACCATCATAAAGTATTTCACTGTTCTTTTTCCATTTAAAATTGTTACCAACTGGTCCAGACCCCCCCCCCCACACACACACACTGGGAGACAGTGGTTCTAGTTCCTACAATGCACCATTGGCTCCCTGATTTTTTTACACTGCGCACACTGACCACACAGACTCATTTTCTTACATGTAGGCCTACTAGCTTTCTCCTGCTAGATTTGAAGCTGCTAGAATTTTGGTGTAGTACCATGGCACCAACACTAGCTCATAAGCCATAATACTATGGCACCAACAGTGAAAGGGTTATAAAAAAACAAAAAAGAAAAAAAAATCAAAATATTCGGAGTGCTCACAGTGAAAATGTAGATACAGTGGAACCTCAAAAATCGAACTGCTCCCAACACAACCAATTATGTAAGTGTATTTTTGTAAGTGCTTTTATGAGTGTATTTTTGAGGGTCTGAAATGGACTAATCTAATTTACATTATTCCTGATGGGAATAAATTCATTCGGTAAAGGCACTCGAACAGCCTTCTGGACTGAAGAAAGTTCGATATTTGAGGTTCCACTGTATATACGTTTGGACAGTCTAAGGGTTAAAAATGACTCTGATGAGTTCAACAAAAGAATTTAGCTATCACTACACAAAGCCAATGCCACTAGCATAAAGCAAGAAAATTTATAAGAAATTAGATATTATACAGACTTGTTAAGAAAATCTTAAAACAATGACCCTACAGTGAATTTTACATACGAGGTATGTCAAGGATTACTGCACATAAAAATGTTGCGTGTTTCCAAGGAGGAATTTAATACAACATTGTAAAACAAGAAGTGAAGGTACCTAGGGGTTTGATGTGGCTACAAGCAAGTTTGTAGTGCAAAGAATCAGGAGAATATTTTATCTTCAGAGGATCAAGGTTACTCTCTCCTCTCTCTCGATACTTTTTGTCACGATTCTGGAAAAAAAGAAACAACACACTTTTAAATCAAATACACAGAAAAGCATTAAACGAGAAATATTTCATGCAATCTGTATTTTATGAGTTCAGAACTAATAAACTATAATTTGTTTTACAGCTAATTGTACTGTCAGCACAGCGCCTATGTCGTCTGCCAGCTTAGTTCATATTTCGTGGCATTTAAGTGCTGCCCTCTGTAGGCTCACCCAGGTCAGTGGGATGCTGGACCCATTCATCCTCACTCCCCGGCCGACCGACTTGATAGGCACAAGTACTCCCCCTCCACGGACTGGCTATCGGTCATTCCCTCACATTGCCCATTGTGTACTCACTCCTTTATAATTAAAGCCAAACTAGTCCACGGCCGTATTATTGCTACTTACGCTACCTCCATCGGCACTAAACCGTTGCTCAACAGCAAGAACAGTAATAACAGTGGTGGCAGCAGTGGGATTGGCACTGTGAGCCTACTCTCGGGGTGGAGGGGTCGACATCATCCGTCATCATCCAACGCACCTGCTGGCCTAAAGAGTTATCTGTTACTCCCAGCGTCTTGACGGGGCCTGAGATAGATCTTCGTCCTAGATTTTTCCCACAAAATCTGGACATAGGCATCACGCCGTCACCTCCAGCCTTCGCAGTCACGTGTTCACCTCATTGCCCTCTCTGCAGCCCTTCAGCACTCTCCAGCACCATTCTCCTGCCTCCTACAGCGTCCCTATGCCCTTCTCAGCTACAAGAAGTAGAGGTGAGGTCGTTTTAGTGTGTTGGCTTCACATGGCTCCACATTTCTGCGTGTACACACCCACCTTCTCCTACACCCTTTTCTGCTACACAACTATGTCCATCTCGCCGTCAGTGTGTTGTGTTCCTCGCAGTTTCCTCCAAGAAGTTCTACTCGGCTTAACCACGTGGGGACCCAGTTGGCTTAGCCCCTAAGCCAGCCCAGTTCAGCCCCCACGCCGTCTACAGCAGTTCGTGACTCATCATTGTGTCTACAACTACTCAACGTCTACGTATCCTCAGCCAGTGCAGTTTTTTTTTTTTTGTGTTGCCCAGTTAAATTTTTCTTTTCCTTGCTGTTACATTCCCAGTTCATCACCAGTTCTTGATTTTCCCCAGTGAATAGTTCCAGTAAAACCTCCTCGTACCAGTTCATAGCTTCACCTACGTTTGTTTTTAGCACGTTTATGTAGTACAGTAAGTGTTTTGTTCTCCGTGTGCTGAAGCTGCAGTCAGTCAGCGCACCCAGACATGCTTGCCAATGTAACCAAACCACGCACCACGGTGATGCCGAGCTAGCCACGTTTTCTTATATATTCTATGTCCACAGAGTTCTCTGGCCTTCCCTGTTCTTCACAAGTTCATTCTGATAATTTTTCCTACGTCATTGAAGCCCCATAGCAGTGTACAAATGCTTCGAGGTGTGTAGTGTTACCAGTGCATCACTGAAAGTTTCAGGACCTGCAGTGCCCCGTACCTTCGTCCATCTCCTGCACTCAAAGTTAAGCAATGCACCAACCTGTTCACAAAGCTTTCAAATGAACAAAAAGGTGCAATGAAATATTTTGTTGTATTTTAGACAAATTTACCTTTTGATGACCCCCAGATCTGAAGTGTTCAGCCACGGCTGTCTCCGAGTTCATTTCTCTGTTACAAATCTGTTAGAGAGAGAACAGTTATTTAATTTTTCTTATATACATAAAATGTTCACATAATTTATTTCTTGGACATGCTTCTTTATGGTTCAAACAAACAAAAGCAAATTAGTGAAGGAAAAAGTATATCTAAATGAATATTTCCTTGTGATAACTGAAATCTGAATGACCTGCAATGACCCGAGAAAATTTTCTGCTAGTTCACCTAAGTAATTATGCAACTCAGCATTATAATTTGTGTGGAAAACACTGCATGGGAGAGATGAAAAAGCTGGTATGGAAAAGAATGGGACATAGATATGTTCAGGGAAGTAAACATCCTGAAACCATGTGCAGCCACAACTGTAACAAATTAGTGCCAGGTAAAGAATCAAGGTGTCAACTACAAAAGTGGAATCTTCAGAAATGTGTGCATAAAGTTATCATGTGAGGGCATTATACAAGGTTTCTGAAGTTTTAGTTCCTACAATAACTATTTTGGTTTACCTAATGTATTAAGTCCAACTGGGCCACAGAGTTAACAAGTATTACTTCATGAAGCATGTATAAGCTGAGACAGGTTACAAGAGCTTTTCTACCCTTCAACCTAGACAAAGGCCAGGCATCCCTGATGACCACATGGTCAACCAGGCTGTTTGTGCTGGCAGTCCACAAGCTGTTCAGTTTTTTCCCAAAAACTTCTGTCTTCATTTCAGCAATATACAGCCTCTCCTCACTTAACGACGGAGTTCCATTCCTAAGACGACGCCAGTAAACAAATTCATTGCTAAGTGAGGAGCATACTATAATGGAAGTAGATTTGTGTCAACCATCTTTGATATTGTTATAATGTAACCTCTGCACCATTTATAACATTTCTGGTATATTTTTAAATGTTTATACAGTAGTGTGCTGTATACTGTATTAAACAGAATAGAGGAAATCAACTCTAATATGTATACATTATTTAGGTATGCATACTGATCAGGGAGCCCATTGTAAGTCTGAGTTGTCGACAAACGAGAATGTCACTAAGTGAGGAGAGGCTATATATATAATACTTGTTGGTAAACAAACCATACCACGGGCGGGATTTGAACCCGCGGTCAGAGTCTCAAAACTCCAGACCATTACATTAGCCACTGGACCAGCTAGCCACAATAAGATTCATCCAACTAGGTATATTTCTACACCATAGAAAGGTTAGCATAGGCACCACTGTGACCACAAATGCAAGTTTTTGCAGACGAATCTCCAGCTAGCCTTCCTATGGTATAGAAATATACCTAGTTGGATGAATCTTATTGTGGCTAGCTGGTCTAGTGGCTAACACGACAGTCTAGAGTTTTGAGACTCTCTGACCACGGGTTCAAATCCTGCCCGTGGTATGGTTTGTTTGCAATCGTGTCATTACGATTTCACGAGTCATAATTGTTGATAATATGTTGAAGAGTCTAGGGTCACACATGTTAACAATGTTCTCCAACTGTACCCATGAATTCCCTGTTCTTCACTGGGTTTATTTTAAACTTTTTCCTCTTTCACTACAGTAAGTTGTAACAAAAGTGTGAAGGTTTGAGGTCAGATCTTCAAGTATCTTCCATGTATATACTAATAGAAATATCTTTTCATCTTCATTCAGAGAGAAAAATCGAAGTGCATTCCGAGGTTCCAAACAGTTTAGATTTCCTTGTTTCCTATGATAAAAGTACATAACTTGTTCACATGTTGTTAGTTAGTTTAGTTTAATATGTTTATTATGCACCCCATACCCATCCTGTGGGCGGTAATCAAAAGATTACAGAGGTACATAATTGGTCCAGGGACTGGACTCCAAAGTTTTGATAGCTGAGCAAGTTACAGAGGTAATGAACTCACAATTTACAAAGGTAATGAAATCACAGTTTACAAAGGTAATGAACTCCAGGTAGGTCTGTTCACAACCATGACAAGTTACAAAGGTATTTACAGATTAAAGAGGTAAGTAATGCATCCAGGGACTGGGCCCCCAAAGTTTTGATAGCTGAACTAGGTACAAGGTAATGAGCTCACAAGTTACAAGGTAATGAATTCTGTAAGAATGGTTACTTACGTTTATACATGGCTACAATCATGAACAAATTATAGTGTAATGAGCAATTCACACTTCCACACCCGGTCACAACTGTAGTGAGTTATTGGTGCAAATATTGATTGTTGAGTCACACACACACACACACACACACACACACACACACACACACACACACACACACACACACACACACACACTCACTCACTGACACTGACACTCACACACACATGCAACCACAAATAGGTGAGCACACATGCACACACACACACACACACACACACACACACACACACACACACACACACACACACACACACACACACACACACACACACACACACACACACACAGTTTAGTTTAATATCTTTATTATGCACCCCATACCCATCCTGTGGGCGGTAGTCAAAAGATTACAAAGGTACATAATGGGTCCAGTGACTGGACCCCAAAGTTATGATAGCTGAACTAGTTACAAAGGTAATGAACTCCAGGTAGATCTGGTCACAATCATGGCAAGTTACAGAGGTAATGAATCAGCCTCACTCCTATACATGGTTACAGTCATGAACAAATTACAAAGTAATGAACCACTGATACGTCCACACCTGGTTCACATGTTGCAGCTCCAATATTTCGTCTGCCTAGAAAGTCACTCTCTGCACAGAACAAAATTGAAGTAATGAGAGCAAAGGTTTACCTGGAGTTTACCTGGAAAGGGTTTCGGGGGTCAACGTCCCCGCAGCTCGATCTGAGGCCAGGCCTCATGGTGGATCAGGGTCTGATCAACCAAGCTGTTACTGCTGGCCACACACAAACTGACGTACGAACCACAGCCTGGTTGGTCAGGTACTGACTTTAGATGCCTGTCCAGTGCCTTCTTGAAGACAGCCAGGGGTCTATTGGTAATCCCCCTTATGTATGCTGGGAGGCAGCTGAACAGTCTTAAGCCCCAGACACTTATTGTGTTGTCTCTCAATGTACTCGTGGTTGCCCTGCTTTTTATCGGAGGAATGTTGCATCTCCTGCCGAGTCTTCTGCTTTCATAGGGAGTGATTTTTTTGTGTGCAGGTTTGGTACCAATCCCTCCAGGACCTTCCAAGTACAGTATATATTATCACGTATCTCCCTCGCCTGCATTCCAGGGAATATAGATCAAGGACCTTCAATCGTTCCCAGAAATTTAAGTGCCTTATCACACTTGTGTGTGCTGTGAAAGTTCTTTGTATGCTCTCAGGTCTGCAATGTCGCCAGCCATGAAGGGAGCTACTAGTGTACAGCAGTATTTCAGCCTAGAGAGAACAAGTGTTGCACTCCCTGAATGGGTCACAATGTATATAATGTATATCACCTTTTCATATAATTTTATATTGCTTATATTTGCGATAATAGCTAAATTGTAAATATATTGGTTTATATTATTTGATTTAGTTATATTGTTAGGTAGGATGTAACATTCATATATTATTCAGTGCTCACAGTTCAAGTCTTGATTGTCTAACTACTGTAGTCATCGCTCGTGGCTCATTACTCTGCCGGCTTCTTGGTGTTGCTGGGCAGCAACTGTCCATGGAGCTATCACGTGATAGAGAGGGGGTGTTCACACCTCGCCTGGAGTAGTCAGTCTGGGCTAGACTCTCTTGGTGGTTGGACGTGTTCCTGACAAGACGTGCCTAACTCTCCCTTATTGGCCCTTGCTGGAAGATCGTCTCTGTCGCTTTATTGTTGTAGGTTCTGTGGAACTCTGTTCACAGAACATTGTCTAGACTTAGTGATTTTTGATGTACTGAGGTTGTGTGTCACATAGACACTCTGAGCAACTCAGGTCCTGAGCTGTAGCTTCTGACCTAATTTGTACTGGTATCTGTGTGCTGTCACAGTCCGGGATTTTCTTATGCTGAACTTAGATTCAGTAGTATGGGAGTTTGGTGACTTTTGTGGAGGATCTGCAGATGGTCCCTACTTAGTGTCGTTATATTATCTCCTTGATCCTGATTCTGTGTCACAGTTGCTTGTTATATTGCTATTGGGCTTAGTGGTCGTTTATTGTTCAAGCAAGCTGTTCTGATTGCCAGGTGGTCAAGAAGTTAGTTTATGTGAGGACTTTGTCAGTCACTGGTTTAAGTCTTGTCGAGTTTTGAGACATAGCGAACTACTTAGAGCACTTATACACACATACACAAACTTATTTGTACATATTTGTAATATCTTATTAAATGTTAATGTATCAGACAGTACTTAAGATATAAAGATGTGATATGTGCCTTCAGCATAATACTACTGTACACAAGACAAGTGATTATTATTAATTTGTTTAAATTGATTAATTTATTTTAATTTGATAATATACTCCTAGACATCTTGATTGTTAATAAATTTATTAAATTTTAATTTCTCTAGTTAGTAGCCTACCAGTTGTAATCCTGAAGCACTAATAATTCTTAATGAATTCTAATGGATAATTGGACCAGGATACTAATTGTTACGAAAACCCAGTAACAGGCTGAATGCTAGAAGGGCTGTCCTTTCTAGTATTCACTGGAGATCTCTATGCTTATTAGAAATAGCATTTTTTGTAACAGGCAATTTGAAAAGTGTCATCATGGGCTTGGTGTCCCTAGATTTAAAGGTTCTCATTATCCATCCTATCATTTTCCTAGCCAATGAGGTAGATACATTGTTGTGGTCTTTGAAGGCGAGATCCTCTGACATTATCACTCCCAGGTCCTTCACATTTCTTTTTTGCTCTATTGTATGGTTAAAACTGTTGTATACCCGGATACATTTTTAATTTCCTCAAGTTTTCAATATCTGAGTAGTTGAAATTTCTCCTCATTGAACTTCATATTGTTTTGAGTGGCCCATTTGAAGATTTATTTGATATCCGCTTGGAGTCTTGCAGTGTCTTCAATGGAGGTCACTGCCATGGCAATCCGGGTGCCATCCGCAAAGGAAGACACAGAGCCATGGCTTACATCTCTGTCTATGTCAGAAGTGGGGATGAGGAATAGAATGGGAGCGAGTACTGTGCCTTGTGGAACAGAGCTTTTCACCATAGCTGCCTCAGACTTTGCTCTGTTTACTATTACTCTGTGTTCTATTTGTTAGGAGGTTATAGATCCATCTACCAACTTTTCCTGTTATTCCTTTATCACACATTTTGTGTGCTATTACACCATGGTCACACTTGTCAAAAGCTTTTGCAAAGTATGTGTATACTACATCTATCATTATTTTTTTATTATCACACTGGCCGATTCCCACCAGGGTAGGGTGGCCCGAAAAAGAAAAACTTTCACCATCATTCACTCCATCACTGTCTTGCCAGAAGGGTGCTTTACACTACAGTTTTTAAACTGCAACATTAACACCCCTCCTTCAGAGTGCAGGCACTGTACTTCCCATCTCCAGGACTCAAGTCCGGCCTGCCGGTTTCCCTGAATCCCTTCATAAATGTTACTTTGCTCACACTCCAACAGCACGTCAAGTATTAAAAACCATTTGTCTCCATTCACTCCTATCAAGCACGCTCATGCATGCCTGCTGGAAGTCCTAGCCCCTCGCACACAAAACCTCCTATACCCCCTCCCTCCAACCTTTCCTAGGCTGATCCCTACCCCGCCTTCCTTCCACTACAGACTGATGCACTCTTGAAGTCATTCTGTTTCGCTCCATTCTCTCTACATGTTCGAACCACCTCAACAACCCTTCCTCAGCCCTCTGGACAACAGTTTTGGTAATCCCGCACCTCCTCCTAACTTCCAAACTACGAATTCTCTGCATTATATTCACACCACACATTGCTCTCAGACATGACATCTCCACTGCGTCCAGCCTTCTCCTCGCTGCAACATTCATCACCCATGCTTCACTCCCATATAAGAGCGTTGGTAAAACTATACTCTCATACATTCCCCTCTTTGCCTCCAAGGACAAAGTTCTTTGTCTCCAGAGACTCCTGTATTTTGCTTATCCTCAACAGCATCCAGGACCTTGTCATAGTGGTCCAGGAGCTGGGACAGGCAGGAGTGATCTGCTCTGAACCTGTGTTGCCCTGGGTTGTGTAACTGATGGGTATCTAGGTGGTTGGTAGTGTTGCTTCCTAGAACCCTCTCAAAGACTTTTATGATATGGGATATTAGTGCTATCGGTCTGTAGTTCTTTGCAATTGCTTTCCTGCCACCTTTGTGGAGTGGGGCAGTGATTTCAAAAATACGATCAGTGCTGTTCTTTGTTTTTATTATTGTTGTTTTCTTGCTCTGAAAGCTCTCATGGTCCACCCTCTTATTTTTCTGGCCTTTGCAGCATTTCACTAATTTTGTTTTCTGAATGATAGATCCTTGACATGATTATTTCTAAGTCTCATACACGTTATGATGTGGTCTGCCTGCATTCTCTAAACTGAGTTCTTTTTGAAGTTTTCATTCCTCCCACAACTTAGCAGTTAAAATTTGCCACAATTTAGCCACTTAAGTGTGGCATATCCAGACATTATTCCTGGGTGAATGTGGGACAAACTTTTAAAAATAAACAGATTCTTTTTTCTTACAGACTGGAACCTCAGTTGTCGACTGCATTACTTGTTGAACAAATTGGTTTTTGAACGAGGAATTCACGAAAAAATATCCTGGTTTTCGCATGTTCTCTTGGTTGTCGATCAACAACATGAACGGCTCAGGTCATGTGCTCACAGAATGCACAACGGATGCTGTAAACATCTCTTGAGCTTTTGTTGTGCATCTTGTAAATTTTTTTTGTTATTTTGAAGTTTTGATGCAACATTTTTTCTTGTGAGATAAGCCATCATGGGTCCAAAGAAAGATAAAGAGATGAAAGTTGTAAAAAGCACAGTTGCATTTAAAAAAGAAGTCATTAGAGAGTATGAAGAAGACAGGCTCCATGTGGCTGATATAGCAAAACTTTCTGGTAAATCAAAGTCTACCATTAGCACGATACTGGGCCAAAGGGAAAAAAATAAAGGAGATGACATTGCAAAAGTTGCAAAAGTGATATCAAAGCAAGGGAAACAAATTATTGAGGAGGATGAAAAACTCATGTTGATTTGGATGAATGAAAAACAGTTACATGGGGATAGTGTTTCAGAAGTCATTATTTGTGAAAAAGTGAGGCAGTTGTGTGATGACCTCCTGAAAAAAAAAAACGGAACAAGTGTTGAAACTCAATTCAAGGCTAGTAGGGGCTGGTTTGATAATTTTAAGAAAAGAAGTGGCATTCATAGTGTGCCTAGGCATGGGGAGGCTGCCAGTGCTGAAGTGGCTGTTGAAAAGTAGTATGTTACTGAATTCCAAGGGTATGAGGAGGCTGAGGGGTTTGTCCCCCAACAAGTGTTTAACTGCGATAAGACAGGCCTCTTCTGGATGCAATTGCCCAAGAAGACCTACATGACATAAGAGGAAAAGTCAATGCCAGGACACAAGCCAATGAAAGACAGGCTCACTCTGTTACTGTGTAGTAATGCAAGTGAGGACATGAAACTGAAGCCCTTACTTGTTTATTATTCCAAAAAATCCACAAATTTTCAAAAGAACAATGTTACGAAAAACAAATTAGCTGTAATGTGGAAGGCCAACATGAAAGCTTGGGTAACAAGACATTTTTTTATTGAATAAGTTGGCAAATGAGGTCTCTGCCTCCACTGTCAAAAAGTACCTCATTAAAAACAATTGCCAATCAGGGCCCTTTTACCTATGGATAATGCTCCTGCTCACTCTCCAAGCTTGGAAAACGAGTTGCTGGAGGAGTTCAGTTTTATAACTGTGAAGTTCTTGCCTCCTAACACCACTCCTCTCATCCAGCCCATGGACCAGCAGGTCATTTCTAACTTCAAGAAACTACACCAAAGCACTTTTAGAAAGGGGCTTTGAAATCACTTCAGAAACAAATTTAACTCTCAGGGAGTTCTGGAAGGACCATTTCAATATCCTCACTTGTTTGAGGCATATTGACAAAGCCTGAGGGAATGTGTCTTCCAAGACCATGCAGTCAGCATGGAAGAAATTGTGGCCTGACTTTATGGCAGCCAGGGATAGTGGAGGCTTTGAAGATGAGCCTAAGCCGGTAGAAGATATTGTGTCCTTGGGCCTAGAGGTGACTGAAGATGATATGGAAGAGTTGGTGGAGGAGCACAAAACTGAACTCACCAAAGAAGAACTTGTAGACCATCAGAAGGAGCAGCAACAGATTGCAGTGGAGGAGCTGTCATCAGAGGAAGAGGAGGGAAGGGATGATGTGTCCATTTCACTGGTCAAGAAAATGTGTGCTAAATGGCATGAAGTGCAGGAGTTTGCTGATTATTATTTATTATTATAATCAAGGGGGAAGCGCTAAACCCGGAGGATTATACAGCGCCTGGGGGGGGGGATGTAGAAGGCATTCAGGCTTAATTCGGGGAACTGGAGCACAGATCCAATTCCCTAAATCAAGAGCCCCTCACCAACATCAAGGAACCTTCCTTGAGGGGAGGAGTTTGCTGAAAAATACCATCTAGACAAAACAGTGGCCATCTCTCAGTCTAACATGTACAATGAGAGTGTAAAAAGTGTTAAAACAAGTGTTAAAACACAACCTGAAACAAACCTCACTGGACAGGTTTTTAGTGAGACAAAGAACCAGTGAGCCACAACAAGGTGTTAGTGGTGAAAAGAGACACAGAAGAAAAACACCAGAAGGACAATTGCTGGACATATTAACCCTTTCACTGTTGAGACCCCTGCTCAAAAACTTGCTATCAGTGTTGAAGAATTTAAAAAAAAATTCTTATCAAATTACAGAGAATCTTTTCCCGATGGTAATGACACCAAAAGTATGCAGTTTGATGGAAAACTTATGGAATTATGCTCTTGCAAAGTTAGCAGTCTTGACGATATATACACATCGAGGACTGTCTAACTTATTTCCATTGGGGTCCTTAATCTTGTCCCCCAGGATGCGACCCACACCAGTCGACTAACACCCAGGTACCTATTTGCTGCTAGGTGAACAGGACAATAGGTGTAAGGAAACGTGTCGAAATGTTTCCACCCGCCGGGAAACGAACCCGGGCCCTCCGTGTGTGAAGCGGGAGCTTTAGCCACCAGGCCACCAGGCCACCAGACCACCACATCAGCAATTTCGCTCACTTTGAGCCCTATTTACGGAAAATTCCATTGTTCCAGTCGATCGAACTCATAGCTATTTTGGTAGAACTCCATTTGTTCTATCAATTACGTGCAAGAAACTGCCCATTTACTGATTTCAGCTACCCAATAAAGTTGTCAGAAATTGGCAATTTGGCCAATTTCACACAAATTTCAAAAGATGCCAATTTCAAAATAGGGTTCAAAATAAACAATGCAGACATTCCTGGCACTAAAATAACATTTTCTCTGTTCATTAGTCACAGCTCCAGGCCCCTCTTATATTACTCTTGCTATCCATTTTGAATTTTTATTCACACAAAAAATAGTAGATTTACTGTTATGCAGACTACTGCATTATTGTAATAATTATATAAATAATGTTAACCTATTCATGACTGCATATCAGACTGGCCAGTTGGACACATATCGTACAGTGACATCATTTGTTTACGCTTGAACATCGTCAAAAATCGAACATTTCTGCTAAATTGAGCTCAATTTCAAGGTACTTTTCATCTTGAAACCAATAATCTCTATTTCTGTAATATATCTTACATTCCATCAAATGAGGCCAAGAAAATGAGAATACAACCATAAATATCATACGAAAATACACCTCAAAGCCGGCATTTTAAATCAAAAACATGGACGGAGTTTGTTTTTCTCATTATGCACTGCGTGCTGCAGGATTTTTTTATACTGTGCACACTGACCATGCAGACCCATTCTCTCACATGTAGGTCTACCAGTTTTCTCCCATTAGATCTGAAGCCGATAGAATTTAGGCATATTAATACGGCACGAACACTGACTTGTAAACCATACAAATACAACACTGACAGTGAAAGGTGTTAACCCTTTGACTGTTTCGGTCATATATATACATCTTACGAGCCACCATGTTTGACGTATATATACTCATAAATTCTAGTGGCTTCAAATCAAGCAGGAGAAAGCTGGTAGGCCCACATGTGAGAGAATGGGTCTGTGTGGTCAGTGTGCACCATATAAAAAAATCCTGGAGCACGCAGTGCATAATGAGAAAAAAAAACTCCGACCATTTTTTTTAATTAAAATGCCAACTTTGTGGTCTATTTTCATATAGTATTTATGGTTGTATTCTCGTTTTCTTGGTTTCATTTGATAGAATGGAAAATATATTACAGAAAGAGAGGTGATTTTGATTGGTTTTACTATAAAAAGAACCTTGAAATGGAGCTCAAAGCAGGGGAAATGTTTGACTTTTGCCGATGATCAAAAGCAAACAAATGATGTCATTGTCCAATAAATGTCCAATTAGCCATTCTAATATGCAGTCATGAATGGGTTGACATTATTTGTACAATTATTACAGCAGTGCAGTAGTCTGCATAACAGTAAATCTTCTATTTTTTGTTTGAATAAAAATTCAAAATAGAAAGCAAGAGTAATATCAGAGGGGCCTGGAAGACATGACTGATGAACAAAGAAAATGTTATTTTAGAGCCAGGAATGTCTGCACTGTTCATTCTGGACCTTATTTTGAAATTGTCATATTTTTTAATTTTCGTGAAATTGGCCAAATTGCAAATTTCTGACCATGTTATTGGGTTGTTGAGATCAGTAAATGGGCAGTTTCTTGTGCTCAATTAATAGAAAAAACAGAGTTCTAAAGAAATAGTTATGAGTTTGGTCGACTGGAACAATGGAATTAGCCGAAAATAGGGCTCAAAGTGGGCGAAATCACCGATTTGTAAATATCGCCAATTTCGCTAACTTTGCGAGAGCATAATTCCGTCAGTTTTCCATCAAATTTAGTTTTTTTTTTTTTTGGTGCCATTACAATCGGGAAAAGATTCTCTATCATTTCATAAGAAAAAAATAATTTTTTTTTTAAATTTTGCGACACCAGGAGACACCTCAGAATTGGGGGTTGTGACAGTCAAGGGGTTAATAGAAGGTGACTCTCCTTCCAAGCAGTAACGTACCCCTTCCTCTCTTCTACCTCCTACTTCCAGTATGCCATTAGCTCTCCACTGACAGGTAAGAGGCAGATAAATTTTCATTTAGTGTACAGTATTTCAGTTAAAGTTTCTTTTAGTATTCATTTTTACAGTTTTATGTAGTAATCAGTACATTTTTAACAAATTATTATATTGTCATTTGGAGTCTGGAACAGATTAATTCTGTTTACATTATTCTTTATGGGAAAAATTCTTTTGGTTCTCATCCATTTTAGTTGCTGAACCAACATAATAGAGGTGCAGACATGTATGCACAGGGCTTCGGATCAGTAAAATGTGAGCAGTCATGAAGGTCTTTTCACAAAATTCAATTTCAATAACAAAAACATACAATGGGATCAAGAAACCATGTCCTAAATGAAACAAGCTGGGAAGATATCCTAAACAACACGGATCCGAGCATTTGCCTTGAAAAAATTAATTCTGTGGTTCTTGAGATCTGCTCAAGACACATTCCATTAAGAAAAAGAAAGAGAAGATGTAAACTAGAACGAGAGAGACGTTCCCTATACAGATGAAGGCAAAGAGTCACAGAGCTGCTGAGTGGGGCCAATATACATGTATTTGAAATGCGGAGGGAGGCACTAGTCAATGAAATTGCAAATATTGAACTTAAGCTGAAGGAATCTTATAGGAGACAAGAATCACAGGAAGGAAATTGAAAAAACCCAAAATACTTCTTCTCTTATGCCAAATCTAAGAGAAAACAACATCCAGTATTTGGCCCCTGCTTAGGCGGGATGGGACATATATAGATGATAGCCAAAATTGAGTGAGATACTAAAGTCTCAATATGACTCAGTGTTCAGCAAGCCACTGCCCAGACTAAGGGTCGACAATGCAAATGAATTCTTTATGAACAAAACCCAAAATTTGGTCATCCCAAAAATATCAGATATTATTCTAACTCCAAAAGGCTTTGAAGAGGCAATTAATGACATGCCCATGCACTCTGCCCCAGGCCCAGATTCGTGGAACTCAGTGTTCATAAAGAATTGCAAGAAGCCCCTATCGCATGCCTTCAGCATTTTATGGAGAGGGCATGGACACAGGGGTCACACACACTAAAAACAACAGACATAGCCCCCACTCCACAAAGGTGGCAGTAAAGCAATTGCAAAGAACTACAGACCGATAGCACTAACATCCCATATCATAAAAATCTTTGAGAGGATTCTAAGAAGCAAGATAGCCAACCACCTAGATACCCATCAATTACACAACCCAGGACAACACAGGTTTAGAGCAGGTCGCTCCTGCCTGTCCCAGCTAATGGACCACTATGACAAGGTCCTGAATGCTGTAGAGGATAAACAAAATACAGATGTAGTATACACAGACTTTGCAAAAGCTTTCGACAAGTGTGACCATGGTGTAATAGCACACAAAATGCATGATAAAGGAATAACAGGAAAAGTTAGTAGATGGATTTACAACTTCCTGACAAATAGAACACAAAGAGGAAAGAAAATAGAGGTAACACAAAGAGTGAAGACAATAGGGGTAACAGATATACGTGGTGGCCATCACTAATCCTATCAATACTCTTTCTGCTACATCTTCTTCATTTTCATCACCGCTTTCTCCACCACTGGCTTGCTGCTGTGGATTTGATAAATTAGACACATGTGCAACACTTGGGTAACTTTACTGAGGAAACATTTTCGCCACACAGTGGCTTCATCAGTCCATACAAAGGAGAGAGTTGAAGAACAGGAGGAGTTTGAGGTAATCAGTCCCTCAGCCTTGAGTTGATGTGGTCAGTCCATCAATCTTGAAAAGAATACAGCATATGTGCGAAGTAGCAGCTTACATACCGTAGGCAGGAGAGGTGCAGCAGTCATAGGTGGTATCACATTTGTCCAATGTGGAAGTAGGTTATGCCCAAGGGTTAGGCAAGTGAAGAATTCCCTGTATTACCTCAAACTCCTGTTTTTCAATGCTCTCCTTTATATGGACTGATGAAGCCACAGTGTGGCAAAACGTTTCCTCAGTAAAGATACCCAAGTGTTGCACATGTGTCTAATTTATCAACTTGTTGGTTCTCTGAACCATTCATCTACACTGCTGTGGATTTACAACCATCTGCACAATTTCTGAGCCAGTATAATGATGAAATTTGAGACAGTATAATGATCTGAGTCAGTATAATGATGAAATTTGAAATTATGCTAGCCGAAATTAGTGCCGGATTACTGATGGAACCGGACAACTGATTGCCAGATTAGTGATGGCCGACCTGTACTGAAAGGAGGTGCAATTGTGGTTGATGCAGATAAACCCTGTGGTGTGAAGAAATTAACAATTTGTGCAATTCGAGACAATAAGAAGATAAGAGCTTGTGTGACGAGTATATAACCAGTTTGTTTGGTGTTCTGGTAGAGGGGAGTAAATGATACATCTTCAGAGGCTTCTTACTTTATTGTTAAATCGTGGTGGGTACACAGGCTTGTGTGTTGTGCCCATGGCCTGGGAGGGCCATCCCACGAGAGAGCTTCGAGTAGGCCTTGTGTCTTCCTGCTAGGCCGGTGTGTGAGTGAGTGTGTGTGGGACCAGCTTCCCACAGACCTTGACAGGCCCAGAGGGCAGCACCTGAGTGGCGCGAAATATGAATTAAGCTGGCAGACAGCATGGGCTGTCTGTGCAGACAGTACAAGCTGTCTACAAGTAACCCACACTGCGACTTTCAGAAAAAATAAGAAGCGGTCAATACAGCTAAGTAAAACTGAAAATAATGCTGAACGACTGAATTCTGGAGAAAACAAAAAAAAGTGCAGTACTTAATTTCATGAAATCTGTCAGAAAGCTCTACCTTATTACAAAAGTGTGAGAGCAGGGAGGAGAGACTGCAAACGAATATGCCTTTTGTCATGGATTTAAAGAGTGCGGTAAGCTTCATAATGTAAAAGTTTAATGGTGAGAGTGTTTATGCTGACCACATGGCACCAGAGAATTTTCCTAACAACCAGAAATTATTTCTGAGGGTGGCTATAAACCAGAGTAAGTGCTTAATGCTATTGAGACAGGATTTTTCTGGAAGAAAATACCTTCTAGAACTTACATCAGTAAGAAAAAAGTGCTTCTGGATTCAAGGTAATGAAGGATTGTTTCAGCTAGCAGTTGTGTGCTAATGTAACAGTTGACTTCAAGTGCAGACCCATGCTTGTCTATGACTCGCAGAATCCCCATCCTGGTGGTGGCCCAATCGCCTGGTGGCTAAAGCTGTAGCTCCACACATGGAGGGTCCAGGTTTGATTCCCAGCAGGTGGAAACATTTCGTCGCATTTCCTTACACCTGTTGTAATGTTCACCTAGCAGCAAATAGGTACCTGGGTGTTAGTTGACTGGTGTTAGTCGCATCCTGTGGGACAAGACTGAGAACCCCAATGGAAGTAAGTTACACAGTCCTCGATGGCGCACTGACTTTCTTGGGTTATCCTGGGTGGCTAACCCTCCGGGGTTAAAAATCCAAATGAAACCTCTTATCTTAACAGTAAGACAAAAACCGCTTTGCCTGTTAACCAGGAGTCAGTCAGCATGGACGGCTGAAGACTAGTTTGTTGACTGGTTCAAGTATCATCTTATTCCTGAAGTTATGTTTTATCTGAACAGCAAAAATTTTGCATTCAAGATTCTGACTCTTGATCATTCCCGTCCTCATCTTAAAATGTTGCAGAAGTTGAACCCAAATGTAAAGGTTGTTTTTAACCACCAAATATGACATCACTGATACAGCCACACATCTACACATCCACAGAGTATTACAGAAACTCCATACAGCAACAGATAATAACTCAGAGCTTGGAGTGCCACAGTTCTGACATATATACAAAGTATTTATACGTCCCAGCAATGGAGGGGGGAGGGGGAGGAGGAGGAGGAGGAGGAGGAGGAGGAGGAGGAGGAGGAGGAGGAGGAGGGTGATGATGATGATGATGATGATGATGATGATGATGATGATGATGATGATGATGATGATGATGATGATGATGATGATGATGATGATGATGATGATGATGATGATGATGATGATGATGATGATGATGATGATGATGATGATGATTATTATTATGATTGATGATGATTGATGATGATGATGATTGATGATGATGATGATGATGATGATGATTGATGATGATGATTGATGATGATTGATGATGATTGATGATGATTATTGATGACTGATGATTGATGATGATTGATGATGATGATTGATGATGATGATTGATGATGATTGATGATGATTGACTGATGATGATGATTGATGATGATGATTGATGATGATGATTGATGATGATGATTGATTGATGATGATTGATGATGATTGATGATGATTGATGATAATTGATGATGATGATTGAGGATTGATGATGATTGATGATGATTGATTGATGATGATGATTGATGATGATGATGGATGATGATGACTTAAACAACTATAGGCCAATCTCTAACTTACCATTGCTATCCAAAATCTTTGAGAAACTCGTGCACAGGAGACTGTATTCATTTATAACGGCACAAAACATACTCAACCCCTGCCAGTTTGGATTCAGGAAAAATAAAAGCACTAATGATGCAATCATAAAAATGCTAGATCTGCTTTACACAGCATTGGAAAATAAGGAATATCCACTAGGAATTTTTATTGACCTAAGAAAAGCTTTTGACACAGTAGACCACGACATCCTACTCCACAAACTTGATCACTACGGTATAAGAGGCCATGCACTTGCTTATTTCAAATCTTACATTACTAATAGGTATCAGTACGTCACCATTAAAGACACAGCATCAGCAACACGGCCACTTGATACTGGAGTTCTGCAGGGAAGTGTCCTTGGTCCCCTGCTCTTCCTCATATACATCAATGACCTTCCAAACGTATCCCAACAACTGAAACCCATTCTCTTTGCTGATGACATGACTTATGTCATCTCTCACCCTAATCTTGCCACCCTCAACACCATTGTGAATGAGGAGCTGATTAAAATATCGACTTGGATGACAGCCAATAAACTTACGCTTAACACTGACAAAACCTACTATATTATGTTTGGTAGCAGAGCAGGAGATGCACAAATTAACATTAAGATTGACAACACTCTAATTACCAGAAATAATGGGGGAAAATTCCTAGGCTTATACCTTGACAACAACCTGAATTTCAGCACCCATATCCAGCATATAGCCAAAAAAGTATCCAAAACGGTTGGGATCCTCTCCAAGATACGATACTACGTGCTGCAAAATGCCCTTCTCACACTATACCACTCACTTATTTATCCATACCTCACCTATGCTATTTGTGCTTGGGGATCAACTGCAGCAACACACCTAAAGCCAATAATAACCCAACAAAAAGCTGCAGTAAGAATAATCACTAAATCCCATCCCTGGCAACACACCCCCCCACTCTTCATAGATCTAAACTTACTCCCAGTTCAGTACATCCACACTTACTACTGTGCAATCTACATCTACAGGGCCTTAAACTCTAATATCAACCTTGACCTAAAACGCTTTCTTGATAGTTGTGACAGAACCCACAGGCATAACACCAGACACAAACATCTCTACGACATTCCCCGTGTCCGACTAAACCTTTACAAAAATTCAATGTATGTCAAAGGCCCTAAAATCTGGAATACCCTACCTGAGAACTCTAGAACTGCAGACACATTCATCACCTTCAAAACTACCATTAGAAAACATCTTATCTCCCTGATACACCCCGTCAACTAACTACACGAATACCACCTGGTGGTTCACACTTACACCCACTCACTCATTTGACCATAAACAGAAATATTAATCTCAGTCTTAAAATAATGAATCCTGTGATACTCCAATACTGAAACTATGTACTGTGCCAAAACAAAAGCATTCACATTGCTAAACTCACAAACTAGTATTTAGTCACTTAGCCATAATACCAACTTACCTCATAATTTGTAATACAGTGGATCCCCGCATAGCGACCTTAATCCGTGCAAGAGGGCTGGTTGTTATGCGAAATGTTCAGTATGCGAATGAATTTTCCCCATAAGAAATAATGGAAATCAAATTAATCCGTGCAAGACACCCAAAAGTATGAAAAAAAAAAATTTACCACATGAAATATACATTTTCCTACACACAAAGAGAAGGATACATGCACAATAGTAGAGTAGTACATGCACAATATATATTGTGCATGTACTACTCTACTAAATGAAGAATAAATGACACTTACCTTTATTGAAGATGCAGCAATGACTGATGAGACACTGTGTCCTCGGAGTGCCTTTTCCTCCTGAGTACTGTAGGTCCTGTTTGGTATTTTCTTCCAGAACAGGCCTTATCACACTGTGTATGTCACTACGATTCTTAAATCTCTCAAACCAACCTTTGCTGGCTCTAAATTCACCAATATGAGCACTAGTTCCAGGCATTTTCCCTGTTCACCTGGGTGTTAGTCGACTGGTGTGGGTTGCATCCTGGGAGACAAGATTAAGGACCCCAATGGAAATAAGTTAGACAGTCTTCGATGACACTGACTTTTTTGGGCTATCCTGGGTGGCAAATCCTCTGGGGTTAATTGTTTCTTGGTATTCTCAATAAGCCACACCAACAACGGTGCTACAGCAGCAGCAGCAGCAGCTGACGATGTTACAGCAGCAGCAGACGATGCTACAGCAGCAGCAGCAGCAGACGATGCTACAGCAGCAACAGACGATGCTACAGCAGCAGCAGACAATGCTACAGCAGCAACTGACGATGTTACAGCAGCAGCAGACGATGCTACAGCAGCAACTGACGATGTTACAGCAGCAGCAGACGATGCTACAGCAGCAGCAGCAGCAGACGATGCTACAGCAGCAGCAGCAGCAGCTGACGATGTTACAGCAGCAGCAGACGATGCTACAGCAGCAGCAGCAGCAGACGATGCTACAGCAGCAACAGACGATGCTACAGCAGCAGCAGACAATGCTACAGCAGCAACTGATGATGTTACAGCAGCAGCAGACGATGCTACAGCAGCCACTGACGATGTTACAGCAGCAGCAGACGATGCTACAGCAGCAGCAGCAGCAGACGATGCTACAGCAGCAGCAGCAGCTGACGGTGGTACAGCAGCAACAGACGATGCTACAGCAGCAACAGACGATGCTACAGCAGCAGCAGACGATGCTACAGCAGCAGCAGATGATGCTACAGCAGCAGCAGACGGTACTACAGCAGCAGGAGCAGCTGACGGTGGTACAGCAGCAGCAGCTGACGGTGATACAGCAGCAGCAGCAGCTGTACCACCAATAGTAGCGATGGTTGATTGGGGTTTATTATACAACCTGGCCAGCTCGGAGACACGCACTCCACTTTCATACTTATCAATGATCTTTTTCT
The DNA here is from genome assembly GCF_038502225.1 of Cherax quadricarinatus. Lineage (NCBI taxonomy): Eukaryota > Metazoa > Arthropoda > Malacostraca > Decapoda > Parastacidae > Cherax > Cherax quadricarinatus. The sequence continues at coordinate 17,810,649 of NC_091372.1, read as the reverse complement.
TCATCTCCATAGTAATTCTCACCCTTATTGCTGTAGGGTTGGCACTAGAAGCTTTCTTGGGGCCCATGGTCACTTATTTTCCAGAAAAAAATCACCAAAAACACTGTAATAATACAAAATGTTCCGATTGTATGCTTGGATGTTACCGCGGAGGCTGGCTGGTAAACAATGCCACCCGCGGAACATGTGAGCGTGGCTCAGGCCGCACATTGGACGCGTCTCGGACGAAGGCCGCTGAGCGGGTTTTTGGGCGCTATGCGGGGCAAAATTTTAGCGATCAAAGCGTCCGCTATGCGGATTGTCCGCTATGCAAGGCGTCCGTTATGCGGGGGTCCACTGTATTTTACAATTAAGAATAAAACTAAGTATGCCCGAAATGCCTAGCCATGCTAAGCGTTCTAGTGGTACACTCTGTAATCACAATTTTACTACATGTAAACCAAACAATAACCAAATTTCTGTAAACTCAGCATTGTAATCCTTATAGAGAATAAACTTATAGAGAATTGATGTTGATGATTGATGTTGATGATTGATGTTGATGATTGATGTTGATGATTGATGTTGATGATTGATGTTGATGATTGATGTTGATTGATGTTGATGATTGATGTTGATGATTGATGTTGATGATTGATGTTGATGATTGATGTTGATGATTGATGTTGATGATTGATGTTGATGATTGATGTTGATGATTGATGTTGATGATTGATGATGATTATTGATGATGATGATTGATGATGATTGATGATTGATGATGATTGATGATGATTGATGATGACTGATAATGATTGATGATGATTGATGATGATTGATGATTGATGATGATTGATGATGATGATGATGATGGATGATGATGATGATGATGATTATGAGGAGGAGGAGAATACGTAATAATAATACAGTAATAAGTTCCCCTGAAGCATGAAAAACAAAGTCCACCCCTGACAGTGACAAGATAACATCTGATAAGAGCTGACATTTGATGAGCATACACGAGGGTGGGGGAGGGTGCAGCAGATAAGAAAAGATTAGAGGTGACATTTGATGAGCATCACCTTCCTTTGTTTTCACTGGTACACAAACATGTCTGTCTATTTGTCTGTCTGTCAAGCTCCCTGTCTATCTGTCTATCCATCTAGCTCTCTGTCTCAGAGAGAGCCACAAGACACTGTCATCACATTTACTCACATTTTCAAGCAGATTAGCACTTTGTCTGGATTTTTTGGGTTATCCTAGGTAATTTACACTATGTATACATGTATTTATGTGTACCTGTGAGACAGGGATAGACAGATAGAGAGACAGAAACAGATAGAGACAGAGATAGACACAGATTTAGACAGACAAACGGAGATAGAGCCAGGCTGCCAGCAGCCGGCCAGCCACACAGCTGGCCACCATGCAGCTGGCCAGCCAGCTAGCCAGCCAGCTAGCCAGCCAGCCAGTCAGTCAGCCAATCATCCAGCCAGGCAACCAGCCAGCCAGCCTGCCAACCAGCCAGTCTGCCAGCCAGCCAGAGTTGTTTCTCTTGACTTAGGGCATAGATTATAAGACATTCTGAAAGGGTGTTGCACAAATATTGCACATGGGTTATTATCGAGGTTTTTTGATATTTCCTCGACCACTTGTGGCCACATCCACCTCCAAGCTACTAAACTCAGGGTCAAAATCACTTTCCTCTTAAAATGGGAGTGTTAATACTACATGACATCAGTGAATCCCAGGTGTTTGCTGTGCTATTTGCTCTAGCTGGCACTCATTTGAACTGGTGCTCCCACAAGGTACTAAGTGGTCCCAGATTTTTTTAATACTGCACACACTGTGCTGACAAGGCATCTAAGGCCAATCGTACCAAATTTGAAGGCAGGAAAAATAAAATAATATATATATATACGTTTGGGGCACTTGCGGTAAAAACGTATATATACGTTTGGACCGTTTACGGGTTAAAATACTCATTTGTACTTCAAGTTGTATTTTGTTTACTGTAATTTTTACCACTGAATATATCATTGCTTAGTTAATCTTAAGTTAATTTTAAGCTGCCCATAATGCTCTGCATACAAGGGGCTTTTGGCATGTACACCCAACTATAATTCCTTGTACAACTATGTATCATGTCCAAATAAAGTATTGCATTGTACTGTATTGTATTGTATACAGGAAGATGTAAATGAGAATTTAGAAGAAAAGTTCAGAGGAAATGTTGGCAGAGTTAAATTCCCAAATAGAAGGGACTCAAAAGAGGATGAGGAAGAAGAGTCTGCAGAGAAACAGTTAACTATACAACAGTTAAGTGAGCAGCTTTATATTGCTGCTAAACTTGCAGCTGTTTTTTTCAGTGAAAAGGACCTTGACACATCTAGAAGCACTTCTCTAAAGTGGATGTTGCACCAAGTAATGACACCCTACAGCCAGCTGCATAAAGTACTCAAAGGTAATACACAACAGACACACATGGCAGAATACTTGAGGGCTCTGTGTTGACCTCAGCCCACAAACCTCAGCCATCCACTGAAACCCACAAACTCCAGCCCTCCACTTCATTCACCCCAGCCACTTCACCTGTGGCACAGTAGGGCCATCCCAACCCTCTCCACTAATGTCAAGCCACTTAACCCTTTGACTGTTTCAGGCCCCTCTCTGAAACTGTCATTCTATGTCGCCAAATATTCAAAAAAAAAAAAAAAATTATTTTTTCTTATGAAAATGTTAAGATTATTTTTCTGAGTGTTTTAGTACAAAAAAAAAATTTTTGCCATCGGTACTTACCGAGATATAGAGCCGTGAAGTTTGCAGAAAATGAGCCGCGTATGGCAACAGCGGCGACTGCCGCTCACCCGGTAAACTTTAGTTTACTTGTATTTGAAGGTTTGTTGTTTTTTTCACTATTTTATTTTTTCACATAACTTATGTGGCCTATGAGACCAAAGTAAGGTGCAATGTACATATATACACTCGTTGTATACAACACAATAAGCACACAAACATAATTATCAATATATTGTTTACAAAACTTGTTTACAAAAACAAACAAACAAACAAACAAACAAACAAACAATTCTTCTTCTTCTTCTTCTTCTTCTTCTTCTTCTTCTCCTTCTCCTTCTTCTTCTCCTGCTCCTTCTCCTCCTTCTCCTCCTTCTCCTCCTTCTTCTCCTTCTTCTCCTTCTCCTCCTTCTTCTCCTTCTTCTCCTTCTTCTCCTTCTTCTCCTTCTTCTCCTTCTTCTCCTTCTTCTCCTCCTCCTCCTCCTCCTTCTCCTCCTTCTCCTCCTTCTCCTCCTTCTCCTCCTCCTCCTCCTCCTCCTCCTCCTCCTCCTTCTCCTCCTCCTCCTTCTCCTCCTCCTCCTCCTCCTTCTCCTTCTTCTCCTTGTGCGGCTTATAATTGTTTTGAGTCAGAAGTCGGCAGCTGTCAAAGTGACATATTGTCTCATTAGTCACTACCCCTACCCCTGTCAAAACAATGGGGTCGGATGCTGCTTCCCCTCCTCCATTCTATCTAATTATCTTTCTCCCTCATTCTATATCTTTCAATCTGTCTCTCTTTCTGTCTGCCTATCTCTGTCTCACAGGTACACATAAATACAAGTATACATAGTGTAAATTACCTAGGATAACCCAAGAAATCCAGACAAAGTGCTATACTCTGCTTGAAGATGTGAGTAAACGTGATGACACAGCCTTGTGGCTCTCTCTGAGACAGAGAGCTAGATGGACAGACAGGGAGCTTGACAGACAGACAAATAGACAGAAATGTTTGTGTACCAGCAAAAACAAAGGGAGGCGATGGTCATGTAATATTACCCTCCTTTACGCTCATCAAAGTCAGCTCTTATCAGATGTTATCTCCCCTTATCTTGTCACTGTCATGGGGTGGACTTTTTTTTTTCTTGCTTCAAGGGAACAATATTATTACATCTTCTTCTTCCTCCTCCTCCTCCTCTTTTCCTCCTCCTCCTCCTCTTCTCCTCCTCCTCCTCCTCCTCCTCCTCTTCCTTCCCTCCTCCTCCTCCTCTTCCTCCCCTCCTCCCCCTCCTCCTCCTCCATTGCTTTTGGTCTCAAACTCCTCCAAATCATGAAATTGATCTTCACTGACACTTCCATCTGTGTTAGAGCATCACTTGGGAAGAGAAGAGTACCAGATTTACTGGGGAATCACATATTTCTTACCGCTAGACATGCTGAAAAATGACAACTGAAATGGCATTCCCACAATGCACCACTGGCTCCCCGATTTTTTTTTATATGGTGCACACTGACCATGGAGACCCATTCTCTCACATGTGGGCCTAGCAGCTTTCTCCTGCTTGATTTGAAGCTGCTAGAATTTATGCGTATAAATACGTCAGAAACATTGGCTCGTAAGACGTATTTATACGTCGGAAACAGTCAAAGGGTTAAGCAACAACCAGAATTTAAGGTTAAGCACAGTAATAATGCATTCACAACACTCAACTATAAGGCTATACCAGGTTAAATTATCCTCAATCATGCTGTAATATCATGCTTTCATGTCTATAACATATGTGTTTACCTTTTAAAGTCATTGAACAATACATTTTTTCAAGGTGACATGGAATGTAATCCAATTTTTTCCCCATACACCATTCACTCCACTCATCATGTTTCAAGTTTAGGTGTGTTTTTCTGGAACGTAACTTGCATGAAAGTCAGCTGTCAAATGTATTCCACAGTAGAAACTGCGGTCTGTCAAGATGTCATATGTGAGATCAATGTGATGTGTGATTATAAGAAAATATGGAGCAAAGAAATTAAAAGACGGTGTAGTAGTATGAAATGCACGATTCAGATTCAGAGAAAAGGTATAAAACACAGACACAACAGATAAAGACAAATACAGTATAATGTGATCCTTCATTGACAGCATTTCATTCACACAGTGGGCTTTTTTAAATCAGGTATAATTCAGTTAGTGGAAGAAGGGTTGTTTCAGACAAGGAACATGATACTGACCAAAATATTGTAAAAAAGGCACCTGTGCAACATTAGGTTATTTATATTAAGAAAATTCGTCAACCCATCATGAGTTTTAAGAATATAATATTTAAAAAAAAAAACAGGGAAATACAGTATATGAGGTACTATGAAAAAAGTTCCTGGACTGCTTCAAAAAAAATTATAGACTTACGTAATCACCTAGTTGAAGTTGTCTCCCCAGCACCTCTGCCACTTCTCAAAACATTTCTGGAACTCTTTTTCTTTTTTTCTAACAATATCAGGCATAACATGAAATTTTACTTGAATCTCCACCACATCGTTGAAATGCTGTTCTTGAATACCACTGTTTGGGGAAGGGGAGAGAAAGAAGTTATTGGGGGCTAGAGCTGGGAAACAGGGAGGATAGGGGACTAATGCCATGTTGTTTCTGACCAAAAAATAATGATCTTTCTGGTCATGAGTCAGCAAGAAGGGAACAAATTTCACAGACACCAGCCTCACGTTCAAATTTTCAGTCAAAACGCTATGACACAACCAAAATGAAATTCCCACAGCACTTGCAATGTCCAGGATACTCTGACGACAATCTTCATGGATAGCCATCCTCACTTTTCAATGGTGGCGTGTGTTTTTAATGTCGATGAACAAGAACATTCATTATCTTGATGTTCATCCTGTTTTGAATTGAGAAAATCATCCAAAACATTGTGTCTGACCCACTGCTTTGTTGCCAAATGCTTACTTTGGCAACAAAGCTTGCTTGAAACAGAATTTCTCACACACACACACACACACACACACACACACACACACACACACACACACACACACACACACACACACACACATTCCTTCTTTTAAAAATTTCATTTTGTTAAACAAAAAATTGCAACAATGTATCAACATAACAAAGTAGCCACCTAACCTCAACGAACTGACTGACTGCACTGAGACTCATCATACTACTTCACAAAGGAGCGTACTGTGCAGCATAATCTATGCCATTGCCATATTTCACCCAGGAAGTGCACAAAAATTTAAGTCCAGGAACTTTTTGACAGTGTCTGTACATTAGTGAGATCAATTGTAGTGTAGGCAGGGTGCCCCAAATGCTAACTGACAAGATGGTCTGAACTTTTATAAGAGATGCAAGGTAGGTTGCTCAAGAGGGTATATAAATCTAGGATATATGGAAGTGCAAGGGATATCCTGGAAAGAAGTGAACGAAGGGTGTGAAGGCAGTTTTGAGAGGAAAGGACTTGGTCACTCAGCAGACAAGTGTAAAAACAATAAAGGACTGGGACACATGCACATCACCTTGTCCACTGATAAATCATCCATAAAGTACAGTACCTCTATCTCTAATATATTTTATGCAGCTGAGTAAGACAAATGTGCAAGTTTCGTAACTTCATTGATGACACATTTCACCTGTTCAGCAGGCTTCTGCAGTCAAAATGCAGAGGAGACAATAGAAGCAGAGGTGTAGATATGAGGTGATCAATTCCTTAGCTTTGAAGAAGTTTGGGGTAGTCAGTCCCTACCAGTGTATTCAGCTCCATAGCTTTCATCAATGTCATCTTACATCTACAACTTCTTGACTGGAGAAGCTAGCTGAGCAGGCAAAACATCTCATCAATGTAGACCAATGTGCTGCACATGCATCTTACTCAGTAGTACTATATAACAGACAGTACTATTTTCCCAAGTATACCATAAATCAAGTAAGTGCTTTAATTGAAACTGAGTTACAAACGCCAGTACTTTACCTTACACTCAAACACCATACGGCTGGATAAGTCTTCTTTTATTTCAAAATCATCACCATACACAAGACCTGAAAATATGTAGTGGGTAATTTTAATAAACATAATATATATTATGGATAACATATTCATAGAGGCAAAGAAGGGAATGTATGAGAGTATAGTGGTACCAACACTCTTATGTGTGTGTGCAGCTTGGGCTGTAAATGCTGCAGCGAGGAGGCAGCTGGAGGCAGTGGAGATGTCCTGTCTAAGGGCAACAATGTGTGGTGTAAATATTATGCAGAAAATTCATAGTGTGGAAATTAGGAGGAGGTGTGGAGTTACTAAAAGCATTAGTCAGAGAGCTGACGAGGGGTTGTTGAGGTGGTTTGGTCATTTAGAGAGAATGGAACAACGTAGAATGATTTGGAAAGCATATAAATCTGTAGCATTTGTTCAGAAAGTTTAATTTTAACAACCATAGAATTAACTGGGAAAAACTAAACCAAGAGCTATCAGACATACCCTGGGAATCAGACATGAGCAACCTAAATCCCCACCAGTGCCTAGAGAAGCTGAATACAGAAGCATAAAAAGTATGTATGAAACATAACATTGAGGAAACCCAGAGGAAGATCAGATATAGAGAGAGAGCATAGGAGACGGTACAGAAGAAAACAGGCTACTGAACTGCTTAAAAACACAAATATGCTACAACAGAGGAAAGATAGACTTAGCAGAGAGATCACTGAATTAGAGCAAAAACTTAGGATGTCATACCTCACAGAAGAAGTACAAAGGGAACAAAAGGCCATACAGGACATTGCAAGAAACCCAAAATATTTCTATTCCTACGCAAAATCCAAGCTAAGAACTACCTGTAGAATTGGACCACTACTGAGAGGAGATTCATATACCGACGATGAACAGGAAATGAGTGAAATCCTAAAAGAACAGTATGAGTCGGTGTTCAGCAACCCACTAAATGACAGCAAGGTAGAAAATGCAGAAATATTTTTCACTCTGGAAGAAGGCCACACAGACCAACTAACTGACATTAGTACAAATCCCATAGATTTCGAAAAAGATATGGAAAACATGCCCACTCACTCAGCACAGCACCTGGACCAGATTCATGGAATGCTCTATTTATAAAGAAGTGCAAAGTACCACTAGCACGAGCCCTCAGTATTCTTTGGAGAAAGAGCTTAGATCTAGGTGAAATACTGGAGGCCTTAAAGAGTGCAGACATAGCTCCTTTGCACAAGGGAGGCAGTAGAGCACTAGCTAAAAATTAGACCAGTAGCCCTAACCTCTCACATCATAAAAATCTTCAAAAGAGTGATGAGACGGCAGGTTACAAATTTCATGGACCAGCACAACCAACATAACCCGAACAAGCATGATTTTAGAGCAGGACGATCATGTCTGTCACAGCTGCTGAACCATTATGACAGAATTACGGAGGCACTGGAAGACGACCAAAATGAAGATGTGATTTACACAGATTTTGCAAAGGCGCTTGACAAATGCGATCATGGAGTGATAGCGCACAAAATGAAGGCCATTGGCATTACGGGGAAGGTGGGCAGATGGATTTTTGGTTTCCTAACACACACAACACAAAAAGTAGTAGTGAACAGGGCAAGATCCAGCATCAGTGAGGTCAAAAGCTCAGTGCCCCAAGGCACTGTCCTGGCACCTCTGCTGTTCCTCATCCTCATAGCAGACATAGACAAAAACACCCGGCACACTTTTTGTATCATCATTTGCAGATGACACTAAAATAAGCATGAAAGTCAGTACGGTAGAGGACACTGAAAAAGTACAGGAAGACATAAACTGGGGTTTCCAGTGGGCAGTGGAAAACAACATGATGTTCAATGGTGATAAGTTCCAGCTGCTTAGGTATGGAAAGAATGAAGAACTCAAAAGGAGCACTATATACAAAACTCATGAGGGTCACCAAATAGAACGTAAGGAACACGTAAAACACCTAGGAATATTTATGTCAGTGGACCTTTCTTTTAAAGACCATAACAAGACAAAGATCACGACAGCCAGGAAGATGACTGGGTGGGTATTGAAAACTTTCAAAACAAGGGAAACAATGCCGATGGTGACACTCTTCAAATCACTAGTGCTCCCTCACTTAGAATATTGCTCAGTGCTGACGGCCCCGTTCAGGGCAGGAGAAATATCGGAGCTGGAACAAATACAGAGATCATTTACAGCTCACATTGAGCCAGTAAAGCACCTAAACTACTGGGAGTGCCTGCAAGTCTTGAACATGTACTCACTGGAGTGGAGGAGAGAGAGGTACATGATAATATATACCTGGAAGGTACTCGAGGGCTTGGTCCCAAATCTGCACACTGCCATAACATATTGGAGTGAGAGATATGGGAGGAAGTGTAAAATAAACCCAGTGAGGAGCAGGGGTGCAGTGGGGACAATAAGGGAACACTGTATCAACATCCGGGGTCCCAGACTTTTCAACATCTTACCAGAAGATATCAGAAACACTGTTGGAACAAGTGTTGAAGCCTTCAAGAGGAAACTAGACAAGTATCTTCACCAGGTGCCAGATCAACCAGGCTGTGATGGATATGTGGGGCAGTGGGCCTCCAGCAGCAACAGCCTGGTTGACCAGGCGAGCACCAGACGAGCCTGGCCCATAGCCGGGCTCAGAGAGTAGATATACTCTCGAAATTCTTTAAAGGTATATCAAAGGTAAGGGGTCGTCCTCGAAAAGGTTGGAGGGAGGAGGTAAAGGAGGTTTTGTGGGCATGGAGCTTGGATTTCCAGCAAGCGTGTGTGAGCATGTTAGATAGAAGTGAATGGAGACGAATGGTTTTTGGGACCTGACAAGCTGTTGGAGTGAAAGCAGGGTAATATTTTGTGAAGGGATTCAGGGAAACCAGTTACCCGAGCTTGAGTGCTGGAAATGGGTAGTACAATGCCTGCACTATAAAGGAGTTTGGGATATTGGCAGTTTGGAGGGACATCTAAACTGTTGTATCTGAGTGCCTCTGCAAAGACAGTGATTATGTACGAGTGATGGTGAAAGTGTTGAATGATGATGAAAGTTTTTTTTCTTTCTTTTTGGGTCACCCTGCCTTGGTGGGAAACGGCCAATGTTTTAAAACACACACACACACACACACACACACACACACACACACACACACACACACACACACACACACACACGCATATATACAGTGGAACCTCTACTTACGAGTGCATCCACGTGCAAGTTTTTCCAGATACCAGCAGCTGCTCGGTCGATTTTTTGCTCCCAGACGCGAGCAAATTTTCCAGATGCGAGCAGGCCTCAAGGGAGGTTAATTGACACTGGTGAGGGAGGCTCTTGATCTAGGGAATTAGATCTCAGTTGTTTTTTGGACTATCTTATTGAAACTTAGGCAATGTATGATGAAAAGATGCTTCTTAACGAACACCAAAAATGAAAGAAATCGAACCATAAATAACGGAGTTCACTTCTCAGCCATTAGCGTCCCCTTAGCGGTATACGTATTTTCGTATGGTTTTTATGGTTGTATTCTTGTTTTATTTGGTCCCTTGTGATAGAATGGAAGATATACAACAAAAATAAATATGATTTTAATTGGTTTCATGATGAAAAGTATCTTGAAATTGAGCTGAAAATAACAGAAATGTTTGATTCTTTGGCGACATCAGTGGTAGACATCATGATGTAGCAGTGACAAACAACATGAAGCAGCAGTGGTAGACATCATGAAGCAGCAGTGGTAGACAACATGAAGCAGCAGTGACAAACAACATGAAGCAGCAGTGGTAGACATCATGAAGCAGCAGTGGTAGACAACATGAAGCAGCAGTGGTAGACAACATGAAGCAGCAGTGGCAGACATCATGAAGCAGCAGTGGTAGACATCATGAAGCAGCAGTGGTAGACAACATGAAGCAGCAGTGGTAGACAACATGAAGCAGCAGTGACAAACAACATGAAGCAGCAGTGGTAGACATCATGAAGCAGCAGTGGTAGACAACATGAAGCAGCAGTGGTAGACAACATGAAGCAGCAGTGGCAGACAACATGAAGCAGCAGTGGCAGACAACATGAAGCAGCAGTGGCAGACAACATGAGGCAGCAGTGACAGACAACATGAAGCAGCAGTGGCAGACATCATAAGGTAGCAGTGGCAGACATCATGAAGCAGCAGTGACAGACAACATGAAGCAGCAGTGGCAGACAACATGAAGCAGCAGTGACAGACAACATGAGGCAGCAGTGACAGACAACATGAAGCAGCAGTGGCAGACATCATAAGGTAGCAGTGGCAGACATCATGAAGCAGCAGTGACAGACAACATGAGGCAGCAGTGACAGACAACATGAGGTAGCAGTGGCAGACAACATGAAGCAGCAGTGGCAGACAACATGAAGCAGCAGTGACAGACAACATGAAGCAGCAGTGGCAGACAACATGAAGCAGCAGTGGCAGACAACATGAAGCAGCAGTGGCAAAGTGTAGCATTAAGAGTGTAGCAGCAATAAAGTGAAGCATTAAGAGTGTAGCACTTATAAGTCACTCTGACTGACTTTTTTGGGTTATCCTAGGTTCTCTACACATGTAGTCAGGAGAAGGAATGGCCGCTGTGGTGGCCCTATAAACCCCAACAACAATGGCTGCTGTCACCACCACTAGCCACATACCTAATGACATGTATTTTATTCATTCTAGTGTATATATCATGTTTCTATGTTATTAATATTGTTTATTATGTCATATTACATGAATTGTGATAGATAAATAAGCTGTAGAGTTGATATTAAGAAAATTATTAAAGTATTTTCTCGTGCCTGGAATTCCACTGGAACAAATTAATTCCATTTCAATTAATTTAGATGAGGAAAATTGACTCTGCAAATGAGCAAATCCAGATGCGAGCAAGGTCATGGAATGGATTAAACTCGTAACTAGAGGTTCCACTGTATATATACTATATATATACAGTAGTGCCCCGCTTTACAGCATTTCATTTTACGGTGTTCCGCTAATACGATCATTTCAAATTATGACCAAAACTCTCTATGCGGCTCCTCCCACCTGACTTTTTAATACAGTCACGGCACCCCACCCAGTTTGTTTACATTCTATGTGAGATCAGTAAGCACTATGTCTCTCCGTTATGTCCGGAAGCTCCAAAATTTCAAGTGTTTTTAAAAGTTATTTCATATTTTATATATACTCTGATAATTATACTTATGTATACCTGTACCTAAATAAACTTACACACTGTGCTGGCATGCAGGTACACATTAAAATCAGTAAGAGTCCTCTTCTTCTTCTTCTTCTGTTGGGTTTCAGGGCCACAGATAGCATACGCCGTATCGAGCCCGGCCATCCAGTGCTAGGAGAGGGGACTTCAACCGAAGTGGAAGAATGTTTTGACTAATAACTGTGTATCATATGTTCCTGATACGCCCTGAAGCCAGCAAGAACGAGCAGGTACAGGCCAATATCTCCTGACGGTCCAGAGGGCGAAACCCCTCCCCATTGAGAAGGACAGGCAGAGTGAAAGTGTGCACCCCAAGCTTGCACAAGGCCACATGGAGAGTAGTCCGTGCAGAGTGATAATGTGGGCACCACAGCAGGAAGTGTTCCACCGTCTCAAGCTGTGAGGGACACCATGGGCAGTACGGAGAGTCCATCATCCGAAGGCGGTACAGATGAGCCACCAGTCGTGAGTGCCTGACTCCAAGGTGAGTCAGTGCAATGTCCACCGAGCGGTTGGGATGGCGAACCCAAGGGCAGGGGCCATTAAAAGTTCGGATGGAGCCCAACGCCGAAGAGGGGAGTGTGCCAGGCCCTCTTGCCATTGATGGCGGATTCCCTTCCAAACAGCCCTTGTGAAATCACTGTGGCCCAAGACAAGAGGGGTAATAGTAGGAAGTGTGTGCGTGAGGGAGGCCACCCGATCTGCCACTTCATTGCCCCAGATTTCAACATGGGCGGGTACCCACTGAAGGGAGATGCTCCAACCTGGGCTCCGCAAGAAGCGCAGAAGGAGAGATTGTGTCCAACGAATGAGGACGCGCAGTGACCGTGGACGGGCAGAGCACAAAAGTGCCAGGGAGGATTGGGAATCAGAGAAGAGAACCAATGGTTGTGGGGGAATGTGATTTAGGACAAAAGCCAGAGCCTGGTGAATGACGAAGAGCTCCCCTGCCAGAACAGAATGAGCAGGGTCCAACCGCCAGGTTTGACACAGGGAGAGATTAGCGAATAAGGCCACAGAGGATGTGGAAAGGGGGGGAGATCCATGCTGAGCCATCAGTGTAGACGGAGAACGAAGAGCCATATGTAACAGAGCGAAACTCTTCAAAGAGAAGTGCAACTAACTGAGGGGGGTTCCCTGTTCCTGTAGTGCCAATCCAGGTGAATGTATCACGTCAGGTCCAGCCAGGGGGGTACCGGAGAGCGGAGAGGGGAGGGAGTCATCACAAGCGCAGGAAGTATAAGGTAGGTCAAGGAACACTGGGCCCTGGCTACAAAGGAAGGCTGAACCAAATGTGGGGGGACAGAGGCTGTCTCCCACATCTGTGGAGAGAGGCGGCAGGGGTGAGTACAAGGCAGAGAGCCCATATGATGGAATCGTAAACAGTTCCTCACTGTACTCACCGACGAGAGAGGGACTATCCCCGACTCTGCCTCAAAGGCTGCGATGGGGATAGAGGGGAATGCCCCCAGCATACTATGGATGGCTGAATTCTGGAGAATGTCTAAGCGATGAAGAGAGGAGGAAGAAGCCGAGCCATATGCCTCACTCGCATAAGTTAGCTTACTGCGAACCATAGCTGTAAATAAATAACAAAAAGGCACAATACCGTGACTGGAACAATACACAAATAACCCGCACATAAAAGAGAGAAGCTTACGACGACGTTTCGGTCCGACTTGGACCATTGACAAAGTCACAATAACAAAGGTGGAGCAGGACGTCTATATATAGGCAGGAAGAGGTGGTAGTAGTAGTAGTAATAGTACAAGAATTGTATATAATACCGACAGGATGAAATTAAGACACATGCACAACGCCCGGGCATCCCCATCGTAGCTGTATAGAACCTAAAGAGAAGGTCTCGATCTGCCCCCCACTTGGTGCCAGAGATCCAGCGCATAAGTGCAGTGCGACGTGCACACGAGAAGTGGAAAGCCACTATGTGTTTCTTCCATGTCAAGAATGGTGCCTCTAAGGTGACTCCCAACCAACGATGAGAGGAGACCAAAGGAATTGGCGTCTGATTCAATGAGACTGATGGAAGAGTGGGGAGTCAGCGTCTAGTAAAGCATAAGAGCTTGGACTTAGTGTCACTAACCTCCAAACCCCCAGGTGGCGGCCCATGGTGTTATGCGTTGCAGGGCCCGCTGAAGTGCTTCCTACACTGTCAGTAAAGCCGGGGCACTGCACATAAGGGCCACATCATCCGCATATACCAGGGTATGTACTCCCTGGATGGAAGGGAGATCTGACAATAAGACAGAGAAAAGGAGTGGGGTAAGAACAGATCCCTGGGGCACTCCCCGGTATACAGGACGGGGTGAGGACAAAGCGCCACCCACTGCAACACGAAAGGTCTTCCCTTGCAAAAAGTTGCGCATCCAGCAGAGGGGATCTCCTGTCAGCCCCATGCGGGCCAGCTTGAAAACAATTGCTGTGTGTGATGTAGAATCAAATGCTCTGCGTAGATCCAAAAATGCAGCCAAAAGGAACTCCCGGCATTCAAATGAAGTGTGTACGAGCAGTGTAAATTGAAGCAAAGGGTCGAGGGTGGATCGACCTTCTCGGAAGCCACTCTGGTTATCAGGCAGGAGGCTATGTTCCTCAGTCCACCAAGAGAGATGGGTAGCCACCAGTCATTCCAGCACCTTACCCAAGCAGGGCAGTAAAGCAATGGGCCGGTAATAGCTCGGTTGGGTATCATCCTTGCCCGGCTTTAGAATCGGAATCAGAAGAGAGCGCTTCCACACATCAGGGAAGACACCCGCAGACCAGCTGGTATTGAAAACCTCCAGCATAGCTTCTGTACAGGAGGGAGGTAGATGTAGTATGAATAAGGTAAGTTATCCTCCCCAGGAGAAGAGTGGGAAGAAAGTTGGGAAAGTGCCTGCTGCAGTTCATGGGAGCTAAAGGGAGACACCAGCACCTGGAAGTGAACCTCAGGTACAGCAGGTGGCCAAGGGCCCCATTTGATCACCTTAGAGGGTAGAGGAGGAGGAGGAGAAAACATAGGACTGAAGAAATTTGCAAATGACTCAGCCTTGTCCTGGGCTAAGAGTGGAGCTGCTCCTTCCCCCAGCAGGGGAAAAGTACTTACAGAACGTGATCCCAACATGGAGTGGAAAAAACCCCATGCCTGACTGGCAGAGGGGCGAAAAGAAAGAGAAGAACAGAATAAAGCCCAGGATGCACGTTTCACTTGGAGGACGGTTTGCCGACAAAGAGCATCTGCCCTTCGGTAAGCCAACTGCTGAGTCCGAGAGGGTTGGCGCCGCCACCGTGCCTACATTGTCCGATGTGCCTTCACTGCTCGGAGGCACTCATTATTCCACCACGGAACCCTGGGGCATGAATGGGAGAAGCTCCCAGAAAGATAGAATGAACGCGAGCCCGCCTCAAGCATGGACCCTTGAAGAGATGCGACAGCCTCGTCCAGCGAGGGGTCCTGAGGCAGGCCGTTATCAGCGAGGACCCAGTTATAGTTTGTCCAACCAGCCTGGGTGGTTTTCCACCGTGAACGAACTGCCGTCACTGGCACTGCTAAGGCTTCATTTGTAGAAGTAAGGACTGGAAGATGATCACTCCCCATGAAGGGACCTACAGTAACAGCAGCTGTAGTAAAACACTCACACCCAAGAACGAGATCCAGGGTAGAAACTCGCCCGGTATAAGGATTCACTCTAGTCTCCAAACCTGGTGGTGTGTGTAATGAAAGGTGAGATGCGAGGAGGGTTTGGAACAGGGCCCTACCTGTGGGATTCACCGATCCCAAAGAAATGGATAGCCCCCAAAACTCGTGCCTTGCGTTAAAGTCTCCTAACACAAGCATAGAACCACAGAGTTGCCCAAAGTAATAGGTAAATTCACTTTGTGTAACCGACCTGCCCGGATTATAGATCAGGAGTATGTTGCACCACTGAGTGCCCAAGGCAACTCTCACAGCCAGAGTTTCCAACACTCTACTCTCATAGGCATGGAGAGAGAGGGTCGTACTCTGGAGCCAGTTGCATGCAAGAGCTAGGCCACCACCACTCCCTGCGAGGTGATCCCTATGGTAAACGGTAAATCCAGGCATCCAACGAGAATGTCGAGGATGTAGCCATGTCTCAGAGAGACCCACCACCAGTGGCTGTACCTCAGCCAGATACCTCTGAAGGTCCGGAAGCTTCCCCAGTACAGAACGTGCATTCCAAAGAAGAAAAACAGAGTGAGAATGATTCACGTGTGTGAACTAAGCAGCCCAATAAGGCAAGGGAGAACCGAGAGACATGCAGTCACAAAAGAGGTGCCCTGGAGGTAGAAATGTAGCACCTCCTCCATCAGAAGGAGAAAAGGATGAAGGAATAAAGCTCAGGCAGGCGAGAGTGAAAAAGCGGGACCTTCAGACATGAAGGGTCCTGGAGTAGAGACAAGCCGAGGCTGGGGTTGAGGAGAATTGGGGGGGAGGAGTCAGCTGCGAGACGGGAGGCTCCGGGTCAGGTATGATGTCCACCTGAACTGGATGGGGTACTGAGCATCGAGTCGATTTGGAAACTGCACCACTTCGACAGGAGGATGTGCATTGTGGACGAGGAGGGGCATGGGCAATAACTTCCACAATGGAAGCCAGGTCCAAGGACACCCTGAGTTGATGTTGCCCTGGGGGGTGGAGAATCCTCTAAAGGGAGAGGTCTGCAAGAGCCCCAAACCGATTTGTAACAGGGATATTAGCCCTCACAGCTGCGGAGTGCAGGTGCCCTGGTCGTGTTGGTGCTGGGGAGACTCCCTTAGTGGGGGGCACTGGAGGGGAAGGAGGTAGGGGCTGATGGACTGTGACTGGCTTTGTGGACTGCAAGCAGGAGTTACATTCATTAAGCGAAAGAGACTGAGCCCTGGCTGAATTTGCCAAATCAAGAGCCTGGCGATATGCCAGGCAAGACCGGGACGTAACCTTGTGGTTCCCTTTACAGAAGTAGCACGAAGCCGGGCAGGTACAAGTAATGCCATCTTTAACGACTGGGTGAAACCCACTGCAGTTCGCACATCTTACCTTACCACAGCAGGACAACTCTCTATGCCCAAAAAGGAAACATTTCCGACACCGGAGTAAAGGAAAAGTATATGGAAGAACAGGAAACCTTAGATTGCCAAAAGTCACAAATATCGGGAGAGCACCCGAGAAACATACATGAACCATACGAGATGGGGGCAGGATGATTCGAGAGGCTCCAAACCTCCCATAAACCTAAGTCATCACCCCCACCGTAAACCAATTCAGAGTGGATCTCCTCATCTGAGAGGGATGCAGAAATCAGTCCAATTCTGCCGTAACAACAGCCGGCGGCAAGGACTGAGGAGCAGACCTCCCAGTAGACAACATTCCACTTACCCAGTACATTAATGGCATTTAGTGGCAAGTTTCTAGCCAGAAAAGACTTACGATGCAGCCGAAGCTTTAGGGCTGCACCCCTACCGAGTTGCTGGACGCCCCCATCTATGCAAGCCTTGCCGAAAGATCCACTGATGGCGTTAGTGACGTCCCGTGGATTGGTGAAGGGCGTATCCCCATCTTTAGGATGCACAAGAACCACCATCACGTCTGGAGTAATTTGAGAAGGAGCATAGTCTGGACAAGTGGTGGGTTGGCATTTTGGGCTAGACAGGGGTATGGCACTGTCATCAACCTCAAGGAGCCTGTTTGTTTATCCCAGTAGGGGGCACACTAGCCATATCTTGGTCCGGCAGTAGTGAAACAGTTGTCAACTGAGTAGGGACCAGAGGGGGGTTCCCCCCATGGGGGCGAATGACATCTCAGTCGAACCCCCCATAAATAGGCCACACAACACTGAGTGATGGAGAAAACAATGACAACACAAGCACACAAGAAAAGAAAGACGATGAAACAGAGCCTAAACAGGGCCTACACCACCAACAAACCACTGAGGAGCCTTCGGAAGACACATCCACACTCCACCAATGCCGGCTGAGCTCTCCAGTAAGAGTGTCTTATGTCTTGAGATGCCAAATTAATAATGATAATAATAATCACCAAGGCTCATTAAATGTCATATATTATGTTAACCCTTTCAGGGTCGATAGGCCCTCTCCCAGACTTGTTCTCAGGGTTGCCATATTTTCAAAAAAAAAAATTATTTTTTCTTATGAAAAGATAGAGAATCTTTTCCCAATCATAATGACACCAAAGTATGAAATTTAATGGAAAACTTAGAGAATTATACCCTCGCGAAGTTAGCAGTCTCGACGATGTTTACGCATCAGCGAAGTCGCTGTTTTAAACCAAAAACACTGTCAAGGCTTTTTTTTTCTCATTACGCACTGTGTGCTGCAGGTTTTTTTTTTATACTGCACACACTGACCACATAGATCCATTCTTTCATATGTAGGCCTACCAGCTTTCTCTCACTAGATTTGAGGGCGCTAGAATTTAGGCGTACTAGTACGTCAAAAACCCTGGTGCGTAAGCCGTACTAGTAGGTCAAAAACCCTGAAAGGGTTAATATACATATTTTCATTAATCTATCTATGATATTTTTATAAAATTATATAATAAACACGATACATAACATATAAAAATGTATGGTGTAGGAGGTAGGTTACTGAAAGCAGTGAAGAGTTTTTACGAGGATAGTGAGGCTCAAGTTAGAGTATGTAGGAAGGAGGGAAATTTTTTCCCAGTAAAAGTAGGCCTTAGACAAGGATGTGTGATGTCACCGTGGTTGTTTAATATATTTATAGATGGGGTTGTAAGAGAAGTAAATGCGAGGGTCTTGGCAAGAGGCGTGGAGTTAAAAGATAAAGAATCACACACAAAGTGGGAGTTGTCACAGCTGCTCTTTGCTGATGACACTGTGCTCTTGGGAGATTCTGAAGAGAAGCTGCAGAGATTGGTGGATGAATTTGGTAGGGGGTGCAAAAGAAGAAAATTAAAGGTGAATACAGGAAAGAGTAAGGTTATGAGGATAACAAAAAGATTAGGTGATGAAAGATTGAATATCAGATTGGAGGGAGAGAGTATGGAGGAGGTGAACGTATTCAGATATTTGGGAGTGGACGTGTCAGCGGATGGGTCTATGAAAGATGAGGTGAATCATAGAATTGATGAGGGAAAAAGAGTGAGTGGTGCACTTAGGAGTCTGTGGAGACAAAGAACTTTGTCCTTGGAGGCAAAGAGGGGAATGTATGAGAGTATAGTTTTACCAACGCTCTTATATGGGTGTGAAGCGTGGGTGATGAATGTTGCAGCGAGGAGAAGGCTGGAGGCAGTGGAGATGTCATGTCTGAGGGCAATGTGTGGTGTGAATATAATGCAGAGAATTCGTAGTTTGGAAGTTAGGAGGAGGTGTGGGATTACCAAAACTGTTGTCCAGAGGGCTGAGGAAGGGTTGTTGAGGTGGTTCGGACATGTAGAGAGAATGGAGCGAAACAGAATGACTTCAAGAGTGTATCAGTCTGTAGTGGAAGGAAGGCGGGGTAGGGGTCGGCCTAGGAAGGGTTGGAGGGAGGGGGTAAAGGAAGTTTTGTGCGCGAGGGGCTTGGACTTCCAGCAGGCATGCGTGAGCGTGTTTGATAGGAGTGAATGGAGACAAATGGTTTTTAATACTTGACGTGCTGTTGGAGTGTGAGCAAAGTAACATTTATGAAGGGATTCAGGGAAACCGGCAGGCCGGACTTGAGTCCTGGAGATGGGAAGTACAGTGCCTGCACTCTGAAGGAGGGGTGTTAATGTTGCAGTTTAAAAACTGTAGTGTAAAGCACCCTTCTGGCAAGACAGTGATGGAGTGAATGATGGTGAAAGTTCTTCTTTTTCGGGCCACCCTGCCTTGGTGGGAATCGGCCAGTGTGATAATAAAAAAAAAAATAAAAAATACACTCCTCAGTAGAATAAACATAAATATGAGATGTGGTAGCCAGACGACTTGTACAAGTGACACCATATTAGTAATAATAATAATAATCACCAAGCCTCATTAAATGTCGTATATTACGTTAACCCTTTGACTGTTTTGGTCATACAGTGGTCCCCCGCTTTTCGTAGTTCCCGGCAATCGTAAATTTCGCCAATCATAGGGGTATTTTCGTAGAAACATGGACTCGCTTTTCATAGGTTGACTCGTGAGTCGTAGTTCGTCCGGGACGCGTACCCACGGCGGCAGCCAGTCTGGCATTGTTTACCAGTGAGCGAAGGCCCCCTCATGTGCTCCAGCGAAATATTTTATAATATTCCATTTATTTTAGTGCTTGCAAGTACTAAATAAGCTACAATGGCTCCAAAGAAAGCTCCTAGTGCCAAGCCTGTGGTAAAGAAGGTGAGAAATATGACTGAATTTAAGAAAACCATCATTGAACAATATGAAAGTGGTACAAGTGTGGCCGAACTGTCCAGGATGTATAAGAAACCATACACAACCTTATGTTCCATAGTGGCCAAGAAAAAGAAAATCAAGGATGCTGTTGTTGCAAAGGGGGTAACTATGCTGACAGAAATGAGATCACCAGTACACGAAGAGGTTGAGAAGTTATTATTGGTGTGGATAAATGAGAAACAATTAGCAGGAGATGCAGTGGACCCCCGCATAACGTTGGCATCGCATAGCGTTAAATCCGCATAGCGATACATTTTATCGCTAAAATTTTGCCTCGCATAGCGCTAAAAAATTCGCTCAACGCGATTCCTCCGAGACGCGTCCATGCGGCCTGAACCAGCCTCACTTGTTCTGCCAGTGGCATTGTTTACAAGCCAGCCTCCGCGGTAACATTCAAGCATACAATCAGAACATTTCGTATTATTACAGCCTTTTTATAGTGATTTCACCTGAAAAATAAGTGACCATGGGCGCCAAGAAAGCTTCTAGTAACAACCCTACAGGAATAAGGGTGAGAATTACTATGGAAATGAAGAAAGAGATCATTGCTAAGTATGAAAGTGGAGTGCGTGTCTCCGAGCTGGCCAGGTTGTATAGTAAACCCCAATCAACCATCGCTACTATTGTGTCCAAGAGAACGGCAATCAAGGAAGCTGTTCTTGCCAAAGATTTAACTGTGCTTTCGAAACAGAGATCGCAAGTGATAGAAGATGTTGAGAGACTGTTATTGGTGTGGATAAACGAAAAACAGATAGCAGGCGATAGCATCTCTCAAGTGATCATAAGTGAAAAGGCTAGGAAGTTGCACGAGGATTTAATTAGAAAAATGCCTGCAACTAGTTGTGATGCGAGTGAATTTAAGGCCAGCAAAGGTTGGTTTGAGAGATTTAACCCTTTGAGGGTTTTGGTCGTACTAGTACGTCTTACGCGTAGGGGTTTTTGACGTACTAGTACGCATAAATTCTAGCGGCCTCAAATCTCGCAGGAAAAGGCTGATAAGCCTAGATGTGAGAGAATGGGTCTGTGTGGTGGGTGTGCGCAGTAGGAAAAAAATCTGGGACCCAGTGGTGCATTGTGGGAATGCCATCATAGTACACAATTTCCACCGTGCCCTGCAGTAAGAAGTTCCTCACTCCTCCGCGAATTGGGACACTTTTGTTCCCCAGTGACAGTTCTAATACAGATGGAAGTGACAGTGAAGATGAGTTTCAAGGTTCTGGTGAGGTTTTGACCGAAACTAATGACCATAATATGGGTAATAGTGAGGAAACCCCAGACAACCCACAGCCTTCCACCTCTGGTGCTGGGCCGTCGTTCAGTTGTACCAGAATCAAAGAGGAAACTCCTATTTTCCAAAATCCCAGACTCAGATGTGAGCATTGGTGATGATAATGATAGTGATTATGAACTACAAGCTCTTCAAACTTGTTCCAAGAATGGAGCAGGAGGAGGAGGCAGAGGAGGAGGAGGCAGAGGAGGAGGAGGCAAGAGGAGGAGGAGGCAAGAGGAGGAGGAGGCAAGAGGAGGAGGAGGCAA
This sequence comes from Cherax quadricarinatus, assembly GCF_038502225.1. Lineage (NCBI taxonomy): Eukaryota > Metazoa > Arthropoda > Malacostraca > Decapoda > Parastacidae > Cherax > Cherax quadricarinatus. Next base: position 17,788,763 of record NC_091372.1, on the reverse strand, counting down.
GAGGAGGAGGAGGCAGAGGAGGAGGAGGCAGAGGAGGAGGAGGAGGAGGAAGAAGAAGAGGAGGAGGAGGAAGAAGAGGAGGAGGAGGAGGAAGAGGAGGAGGAGGAAGAAGAGGAGGAGGAGGAGGAGGAAGAAGAAGAATACGTAATGATAACAATAATACATAATAATAATAATACATAATAATAATAATACATAATAATAATAATACATAATAATAATAATAGGTAATAATAATAATATGTAATAATAAATGTTCACCCATGACAGTAACAAGATAAGGGGAGATAACATCTGATAAGTGCTGACGTTTGATGAGGGTAAATGAGGGTAGAGCTGATGCCAAAAGATGAGATGAACATCGCCCTCCCTTTGTTTTTGCTGGTATACTAACATTTCTGTCTGTCTATTTGCCTGTCTGTCAAGCTCCCTGTCTATCCATCTAGCTCTCTGTCTCAGAGAGCCACAAGACTGCGTCATCACTTTTACTCACATCTTCAAGCAGAGTATAGCACTTTGTCTGGGTTTCTTGGGTTATCCTAGGTAATTTATACTATGTATACTTGTATTTATGTGTACCTGTGAGACAGAGATAGACAGACAGATAGAATGAGGGAGAAAGATAATTAGATAGAATGGAGGAGGGGAAGCAGCATCCGACCCCATTGTTTTGACAGGCCGGAGGGGGAAAGAGTAATTAGCCAATATGTCACTTTGACAGCTGCCGACTCCTTGTAATTTACACTATGGACGAGGAGGAGAAGGAGGAGGAGGAAGAGGAATAAGAGGAAGAGGAGGAGGAAGAGGAATAGTAGGAGGAAGATTAGGGGGAAGAGGAGGAAGAGGAAGAAGAGGAGGAGGAGGAAGAGGAAGAAGAGGAGGAGGAGGAAGAGTAGGAGGAAGAGGAAGAAGAGGAGGAAGAGGAAGAAGAGGAGGAAGAGGAAGAAGAGGAGGAGGAGGAAGAGGAGGAGGAGGAAGAGGAAGAGTAGGAGGAAGAGGAAGAGGAGGAAGAGGAAGAGTATGAGGAAGAGTAGGGGGAAGAGGAGGAAGAGGAAGAAGAGGAGGAGGAGGGTGGAACACTAGTACACTGGTACTGGTACACTAACATTTGTCTGTCTATTTGTCTGTCTGTCAAGCTCCCTGTCTATCTGTCTATCCGTCTAGCTCTCTGTCTCAGAGAGCCACAAGACTGTGTCATCACTTTTACTCACATCTTCAAGCAGAGTATAGCACTTTGTCTGGATTTCTTGGGTTATCCTAGGTAATTTATACTATGTATACTTGTATTTATGTGTACCTGTGAGACAGAGATAGACAGACAGAAAGAGAGAGACAGATTGAAAGAGATAGAATGAGGGAGAAAGATAAAACACCATTGTGTATGACACCATGTTTCAGAGTTCCACAAGCTGCACAACTAATAGGAATATGTTCAGTGGCTGTATATTGGTATATATATTATAGAACAATAATAATAAACAATGTTTTGTATTGTTTGTTTTTGTAAACAAGTTTTGTAAACAATATATTGATAATTATGTTTGTGTGCTTATTGTGTTGTATACAACGAGTGTATATATGTACATTGCACCTTACTTTGGTCTCATAGGCCACATAAGTTATGTGAAAAAATAAAATAGTGAAAAAAACAACAAACCTTCAAATACAAGTAAATCAAAGTTTACCGGGTGAGCGGCAGTCGCCGCTGTTGCCATATGCGGCTCATTTTCTGCAAACTTCATGCATCCATATCTCCGTAAGTATTGATGGTAAAATTTTTTTGTTTATCCTATAATGTTCAGAAAAAAAAACTCTATTTTTTCATAAGAAAAAATAATTTTTTTTTTTTTTGAAATTTGGCCGACCCTGAGAACGAGTTTCGGAGAGGGCCTGTCGACCCTCAAAGGGTTAAGAGGCGTAGTGGCATACATAGTGTGATAAGGCATGGTGAGGCTGCCAGTTCGGACCAAAAAGCAGCTGAAAAATATGTGCAGGAATTCAAGGAGTACATAGACAGTGAAGGACTGAAACCTGAACAAGTGTTTAATTGTGACGAAACAGGCCTGTTTTGGAAGAAAATGCCAAGCATGACCTACATTACTGAGGAGGAAAAGGCACTCCCAGGACATAAGCCTATGAAAGACAGGCTTACTCTTCTCATGTGTGCCAATGCTAGTGGTGATTGCAAAGTGAAGCCTTTATTAGTGTATCACTCTGAAACTCCCAGAGCGTTCAGGCAAAAGAATATCCTCAAGGCTAATTTGTGTGTGATGTGGAGGGCAAACAATAAGGCATGGGTCACTAGGGACTTTTTCTATGACTGGTTACACCATGCATTTGCCCCCACTGTGAAAAATTACCTAACTGAAAAGAAATTAGACCTTAAGTGCCTCCCGGTGTTAGACAATGCCCCTGGTCATCCTACAGACTTGGCAGAGCAACTTTCTGGGGACATGAGCTTCATTAAGGTGAAGTTTTTGCCTCCTAATACCACTCCTCTCCTGCAGCCCATGGACCAGCAGGTTATTGCAAACTTCAAAAAACTGATCACAAAAGCTCTGTTTGAAAGGTGCTTTGTAGTGACCTCAGAAACTCAATTGACTCTAAGAGAGTTTTGGAGAGAGCACTTTAATATCCTCAATTGTGTAAATCTTATAGGTAAGGCTTGGGAGGGAGTGACTAAGAGGACCTTGAACTCTGCTTGGAAGAAACTGTGGCCAGAATGTGTAGACCAAAGGGATTTTGAAGGATTTGAGGCTAACCCTGAGAATCGTATGCCAGTTGAGGAATCAATTGTGGCATTCGGGAAGTCCTTGGGGTTGGAGGTTAGTGGGGAGGATGTGGAAGAGTTGGTGGAGGAGGACAATGAAGAACTAACCACTGATGAGCTGCTAGATCAACTTCAACAGCAAGAGGCCACACCTGAGGAAATTGCTTTGGAGGAGGGGAGAGAGAAATTGAAGAAGTTGTCTACTTCAAAGATTAAGGAAATGTGTGCAAAGTGGCTTGAAGTGCAAACCTTCATGGATGAAAATCACCCTCACACAGCTATTGCAAGCCGTGCTGGTGACTATTACACTGACACTGTTGTGAAACACTTTAGGAAAGTCATAAAGGAACGGGAGGTACAGGCCACTATGGGCAGATATGTTGTGCGACAGAAGTCCAGTGACTCTGAAGCTGGCCCTAGTGGCATTAAAAGAAGAAGGGAAGCAACCCCGGAAAAGGACTTGACACCTCAAGTCCTAATGGAAGGGGATTCCCCTTCTAAACACTAAAACCATACAGTCTCCCCTCCTCCCATCCCATCAATCATCACCACATCTTCAATAAAGGTAAGTGTCATGTAACTGAGCATGTTTTCTTAAGTTTGTGTGTATTAAAATTAATATTTCATGTGGTAAAATTTTTTTTTTTTTCATACTTTTGGGTGTCTTGCACAGATTAATTTGATTTCCATTATTTCTTATGGGGAAAATTAACTCGCATAACGATAATTTCGCATAACATTGAGCTCTCAGGAACATATTAATAGCGTTATGCGGGGGTCCACTGTACTCTTATGACTTTGATTATTTGTGAAAAGGCTAGGCAGTTGCATGAAGATTTGGTAAAAAAACTGCCTGCAAATAGTGGTGATGTGGGTGAATTTAAGGCCAGCAAAGGCTGGTTTGAGACTTTTAAGAACCGTACTGGCATACACAGTGTGGTAAGGCATGGTGAGGCTGCCAGTTCGGACCACAAGGCGGCTGAAAAATATGTGCATGAATTCCAGGAGTACATAAACAGTGAAGGACTGAAACCTGAACAAGTGTTCAATTGTGACAAAACAGGCCTCTTTTGGAAGAAAATGCCAAAGAGGACCTTCATTACACAAGAGGAAAAGGCAATGCCAGGACACAAGCCTATGAAAGACAGGCTGACGCTAATGTTCTGTGCTAATGCTAGTGGGGATTTCAAAGTGAAGCCATTACTAGTGTACCATTCTGAAAATCCCAGAGTGTTCAAGAAAAACAATGTTATGAAGAGTAAATTGTGTGTGTTTTGGAAATCTAATAGTAAGGCATGGGTCACGAGGGAAATTTTCATTGAGTGGTTCAATGAAGTGTTTGGCCCTAGTGGGAAGGAGTACCTCCTGGAAAAGAAATTGGATCTCAAGTGCCTGTTAGTAATGGACAATGCACCTGCTCATCCTCCAAACTTGGATGACCTAATTTTCGAGGAGTTTGGGTTCATCAGAGTAAAGTTCTTGCCCCCGAATACCACTCCTCTCCTCCAGTCAATGGACCAGCAGGTCATTGTAAACTTTAAAAAACTCTACACAAAAACAATGTTTCACAGGTGCTTGACTGTGACCTAAGGCTCTCACTTGACCCTAAGGGAATTTTGGAGAGAACACTTCAGCATCCTCCACTGCATAACCCTTATAGGTATGGCTTGGGAGGGAGTGACTACCAGGACTTTGAACTCTGCCTGGAGAAAATTGTGGCCAGATTGTGTCGACAAGAGGGATTTTGTAAAATCAATTGTGGCACTGGGGAGTTCCATGGGGTTGGATGCGAGTTTGGAGGATGTGGAAGAATTGGTGGAAGACCACAACGAAGACCTCATCACTGAGGAGCTGCAAGAGCTTCAGCAGGAAGAGCAACACATCGCAGCTCAGAATCTTGCTGCAGAGGAGGAGGAAGAGAGATGGAAGAAGGTGCCTTCTTCAGAAATTAAAGAGATTTTTACTATGTGGGGTAAGATGGAAAGCTTTATGGAGAAACATCACCCTAACAAGGTTGTTGCAAGCCATATTGGCAACATGTACAGTGACAAAGTCTTGGGCCATTTTAGGGAAGTGTTAAAGAGACGCCAGAAACAGAGCTCTCTCCACAGTTATTTTGCGAGACAGGACTCCATTGACTCTCAAGGTGGTCCTAGTGGCATTAAGAAACAGAGAAGACAAACAACCCCAGAAAAGCAACTGGTACCTGAGGTGTTGCTGGAAGGGGATTCCCCTTCCAAACTATAAACAATCCACTCTCTCTGCTCCTCCAGTCTCCCATACACTAAGAAGAATCTCCAATAAAGGTAAGTATTATGCTGTTAATGTTTCATTCATCATTTCCCATTGTACTGTTTATGTACTACATGTATATTTCATGTAAAAAAATTTTTTGTTTTAATACTTCTGGGTGTCAGGAATGGGTTTAACCCGTTCCTGACATTTACATTATTTCTTATGGGGAAAATTGATTCGTAAATCGTAAATTTCGTTTATAGTAATGGCTCCAGGAACGGATTAATTACGAAAAACGAGGGACCACTGTACATATATATCTTACGAGCCACCGTTTTTGACGTATATATACTCATAAATTCTAGCGGCTTCAAATCAAGCAGGAGAAAGCTGGTAGGCCCACATGTGAGAGAATGGGTCTGTGTGGTCAGTGTGCACCATATAAAAAATCCTGCAGCACGCAGTGCATAACGAGAAAAAAAAAACTCCAACCATTTTCTTTAATTAAAATGCCGACTTTGTGGTCTATTTTCGTATAGTATTTATAGTTGTATTCTCGTTTTCTTGGTCTCATTTGATAGAATGGAAAACATATTATAGAAATAGAGGTGATTTTGACTGGTTTTACTATGAAAAGAACCTTGAAATGGAGCTCAAAGTAGGGGAAATGTTTAATTTTTGCCAATGTTCAAAAGTAAACAAATGATGTTATTTTCCAATAAATGTCCAAGTAGCCATTCTAATATGCAGTCATGAATGGGTTGACATTATTTATACAATTACACCTACCATCCGACTTACGACCGAGTTCGGTTCCGAGAAACCGGTCGTAAGTCGAAATGGTTGTAAGTCGAACTTTACTACTGAATATCAACAAAACATTTTTGTAATGACTTTATTGTTTTATTTTGGTATTTCATGTTTTACTTTACTTTTTATGTTGTTAGTACTGTATTTTATACTGTAAGGTTCAGGATAAACACTGTGTACAACACAAATAGTTGTTTATTTCCCAGAAATTTGGCATAAAAAACAAGGTCATAAGCTGAGTGGTCGTAAGTCGGATGGTAGGTGTATTACAATATTGCAGTAGTCTGCATAACAGTAAATCTATTTTTTGTTTGAATAAAAATTCAAAATAGAAAGCAAGAGTAATATCAGAGGGGCCTGGAGACATGACTGATGAACAAAAATGTTATTTTACAGCCAGGAATGTCTAGTGTTCATTCTGAACCCTATTTTGGAATTGTCATATTTTTTTTATTTTCGTGAAATTGACCAAATTGCAAATTTCTGACCACATTATTGGGTAGTTGAAATTGGTAAATGGGCAGTTTCTTGTACTCAGTCGATAAAAAAATGGAGTTCTAAAGAAATAGGTATGAGTTTGGTCAAGTGGAACAATAGAATTAGCCGAAAATAGGGCTCAAAGTGGGCAAAATCGCCGATTCATAAATAGCGCAGAGGTCGCTAACGTCGCGAGAGTGTAATTCTGTCAGCTTTCCATCAAAATTTGTTCTTTCGGTGTCAGTACAATTGGGAAAAGATTCTCTATCATTTCACAAGAAAAAATAATTTTTTTTTATTTTGGAAATTTTGCGACACCAGGAGACACCTCAGGATTTGGGGTTGCGACAGTCAAGGAGTTAATATACACATTTTCTTTAATCCATTTATGATATTTTTTCAAAATTATATAATAAACATGATACATAACATATAAAGATGATAAATACACCCCACAGCAAAATAAATAAACATATATATATGCGTGAGCTTGTTTGATAGGAGTGAATGGAGGCAAATGGTTTTTAATACTTGACGTGCTGTTGGAGTGTGAGCAAAGTAACATTTATGAAGGGGTTCAGGGAAACCGGCAGGCCGGACTTGAGTCCTGGAGATGGGAAGTACAGTGCCTGCACTCTGAAGGAGGGGTGTTAATGTTGCAGTTTAAAAACTGTAGTGTAAAGCACCCTTCTGGCAAGACAGTGATGGAGTGAATGATGGTGAAAGTTTTTCTTTTTCTGGCCACCCTGCCTTGGTGGGAATCGGCCAGTGTGATAATAAATATAAATATGAAATGTGGTAGCTACTACTTAATTTTAGTCCCATTATATATTTCACAATACAGTGGACCCCCACATAACGATTTTAATCCGTGCAAGAGGGGTAATTGTTATGCGAAATAATCGGTATGCGAATGAATTTTCCCCATAAGAAATAATGGAAATCAAATTAATCCGTGCAAGACACCCAAAAGTATGAAAAAAAATTTTTTACCACATGAAATATACATTTTCCCACACACAAAGAGAAGGATACATGCACAATAGTAGAGTAGTACATGCACAGTATATATTGTGCATGTACTAGTCTACTAAATGAAGAATAAATGACACTTACCTTTATTGAAGATGCAGCAATGACTGATGAGACACTGTGTCCTGGGAGTGCCTTTTCCTCCTGAGTAATGTAGGTCCTGTTTGGCATTTTCTTCCAGAACAGGCCTTATCACACTGTGTATGCCACTACGATTCTTAAATCTCTCAAACCAACCTTTGCTGGCTTTAAATTCACCAATATGAGCACAAGTTCCAGGCATTTTTCCCTGTTCACCTGGGTGTTAGTCGACTTGTGTGGGTTGCATCCTGGGAGACAAGATTAAGGACCCCAATGGAAATAAGTTAGACAGTCTTCGATGACACTGACTTTTTTGGGTTATCCTGGGTGGCAAATCCTCTGGGGTTAATTGTTTCTTGGTATTCTCAATAAGCCACACCAACAACGGTGCTACAGCAGCAGCAGCAGCAGCAGCAGACGATGCTACAGCAGCAGCAGACGATGTTACAGCAGCAGCAGACGATGCTACAGCAGCAGCAGACGATGTTACAGCAGCAGCAGACGATGCTACAGCAGCAGCAGCAGCTGACGGTGGTACAGCAGCAACAGACGATGCTACAGCAGCAGCAGACGATGCTACAGCAGCAGCAGACGATGCTACAGCAGCAGCAGCAGCTGACAGTGCAGCAGCAGCAGCAGCTGACAGTGCAGCAGCAGCAGCAGCTGTACCACCAATAGTAGCGATGGTTGATTGGGGTTTATTATACAACCTGGCCAGCTCGGAGACACGCACTCCACTTTCATACTTATCAATGATCTTTTTCTTCATGTCTATTGTAATTCTCACCCTTATTGCTGTAGGGTTGGCACTAGAAGCTTTCTTGGGGCCCATGGTCACTTATTTTCCAGAAAAAGCACCGAAAACACTGTAATAATACGAAATATTCCGATTGTATGCTTGGATGTTACCGCGGAGGCTGGCTGGTAAACAATGCCACCAGCGGAACATGTGAGCGTGGCTCAGGCCGCACATTGGACGCGTCTCGGACGAAAATCGGTGAGCGGGTTTTTAAGCGGTATGTGAGGCAAAATTTTTGCGATTAAAACAAGCGGTATGCGGATTAATCGGTATGTGATGCCATCGTTATGCGGGGGTCCACTGTACATGTATTCTCCTGAAATAGTTTCCTACATACCTATACCTTGTACAGCCCTTTATTCAATTTTTACTGTATTCTTAATTTTAATATCAATTAACCCTTTCAGGGTCTGTCCCATAGATCTACGGCTTTACGTTCAGGGTCCGAACCGTAGATCTATGCCAAAATTCTAGCGGTGTCAAATTTAGCGCAAGAAGGCCGGTAGGCCTACATCTGAGAGAATGGGTCTGGGTGGTCAGTGTGCACACCATAGAAAAAATCTGGACGCAGGCATGGCATTGTGGGAATGTCGACAAAGTAGCTTTGTTCACAGTGCGTGGCGGCAAGGAAGCTCTCACTTCCCACTCACTCTCTGGGCGAATTCTGACTCTCCTCTTCACAACTTACAGTTCTAAGACTGATGGAAGAGGAGCTGAAGAGGAATTCTATGGTTTTGAAACATATGGTACCATTGTGCCATATGGTACAATGGTACCATATGGTACAATGGTGCCATGTCATACAATGGTATCATATGGTACAATGGTATCGTATGGTAGAGTGGTACCATATGGTACAATGTATCATATAGTACATTGTACCATATGGTACATTATACAATATGGTACAGGGGACAGGGACCCTAATGGAAATAAGTCTGTCTGACTTTTTTGGGTTATCCTAGGTTCTCCAAACATATGCTGCTAAGTATGATATGCTATGTAACTTTATTTGTGTATAACTAAATAAACTTACTTATGATGCCACATGCACTTGAGTAAGTTTATTCAGGTGTACAGAAATCAACCCCCCTCACCGCCGCCACCCAGGGAACAACAACAACAACAACAACAAACATGGCTGACTCCCCCTCCAACTCCACTCCCTTCAAAGGATTCACCCATGATTACTCAGGTATGATTATTCCTGACAATATCAAGGACTACATCGTTGCTCTAGAAAACGAAATCAAAGATATCAAAGCAACACTCGAGCGACGAGAATCCAAGATAACCAACCTCGAGAACAAGATCCAAAACCTTGAAGAGAAGATTACATCGGGAAGTGTTGACACAGAAAATACTCTGAAAGCAGCTATAGCCAGTCACACCAAACAAATAACTACAATAAATATGAAGGTTGAAGAAGCAATCAAGGACTGGAATCAGAACATGCACACTCGACTAAATGAATACCTTGATTTCCAAGACGACAAAACTGAACAAGATAAGTTGTCTGATGCAGTTATAATAAACAGTCCACACATTCCAAGTGACATAACACAAGTTCAGTGCAAAGAAACTGCTGTCAGGATAATACAGAACCACGTACAAGTCATCGTGCAAAACAATGAAATCAAAGAAACACGTTTGTTAGGAAAACCAGGAAGTAAACACAGTACATGTATAATGATCAGACTTCATTCATACAATAAAAGAAAGGACCTAATTAAATCAGCAATTACAATGAAAAATGGAGTGTACATAAATGAGTGTCTAACAAGAAAACGTCAAAACCTTCTGTTCAGGCTGAGAAAACTTAAACAGGAAAACAAAATACATCAGTGTTTCACGCGAGATGGGAAAATACTAGTAAGGAAAACATCAACAGGACAACAATATACTATCTCAAACGAACACGATTTCTCTACCTTCCTTAGAAAAGCTGTCATTTCTGTAACAGATTAGATAAGTGCCCTTAATACATATATACGTGTGGTGCATATAGTGTACGTTACTATTATATTGTGCATAATTATTTTTATTATTTTTTTCATCACAAGCTAATGCTAACTACCTCCAATACTTTTTTACTTCTTTCTTACTGCTATTAATTGCTCATAATTTTAAATTACAAGTCAAATCTTACTCCAAATTAATAATATTCATTATTCTTACCTGTCCATTTAAATTTGTTTACCACTACTTGTTTTTTTAGTCACTTTTTATTGTGTGTGCAATTAGTGTATATTCCAATTACTTTTTTGCAAGTACCAAAACTATCTTTTGCTAGCTAGTACCAACTACCTCATTTTTTTTTACTTTTTATTGTGCAATAAACTGCTCTACTTATTTAATATTACAAATCAGATCTTACTCCTAAACCAATATTATTTCATAGTGACTATCTGTCCATTTAACTTGTTTACCATTACTCAATTGTAGTCCCTTATATATTTTTTTTCCTTTATTTTAGCTTTATATAACTACCTTAGCTCATATATTCACAATTGTTAAACTAATCAAGGTGCTATTCTCAGGTGCTAAAGTTAATAAGTTCACTATTTTGCCATTATACTCCAAAGCTCATTTATTTGATTACCACTTTATTGTTCACCACAACTTATATTAGTCCACACATTATATTATAATTATATTATAATTTTAAATTATAATTCTAACTTTAAAGAATTACCTTTAAAGTACTACCTACTATCATATTCCCAAGCTCCATTATTTGATCATCACTTTATTTGTTCACCACAAATTATTTTAGTCCCTTTTATATTGTCTCCTTTATTTTAGCTTTAAAAAACTACCTTAGCTCATTATTTTTACATTTGTTAAATAATTCAGGTGCTATTTTTTTTTTAGCTTTAGAATATTTACTTTATTTTTTACTTAATTCTAACTATAGATTCACTACAAATATTATGATTACAAGCATTGATCCTGATACCAACCTCTTATTTAATGACTTAAATGATTCAAACAGTTACTGTAATTACTACACAGCAGAACAATCAAAGGCACTTCTCAGAGCCAACAACAACATAACTATCTTTAACTACAATATCAGATCTTTAAGCAAGCATTACGATGACCTCCTAGCATTACTAAATTCCTTGCATGCCAATATGTCCATCATTACACTAACTGAAACCTGGCTAAAGTCTGATACTACAGATGTCTATGCCATTCCTGGTTACACAGCCATACACAACTGTAGGCCAGACCAACAAGGGGGTGGCACAGCCATATACTACTCAGACCAACTAGAATGTATCACTAATACTTGCACAAGGGATGAACATGGGGAATATATAATAACTAAATTCAAATCCAAATACCTACAAAAACTTCTCACAGTGATAAACATCTACAGAGTTCCACAATCAAACATTAGCCAATTTAGTCAAAACCTAGGAAGTATGATAACTGATGCACGCATGAACAAAGATCACTTACTACTCTCAGGTGACTTCTGCAAGACCAGGACCCACACGTTACTGAATTCACAAACACAATGAGTAACTGCATGTTGCTACCAACAGTAACAAAACCTACAAGAGTTACAGAGACTAGTGTTTCCCTACTTGACCACATCTGGACCAACACCATATCCCCTTTAAAATCAGGCATAATTACAGATAATACCACAGACCACTACCCTACTTTCCTCATAACAACTCTTGGTAAAATACCCCAAGACACTACTAAAGTCACCTTCAGACTTCACAATGAGGCAGCCATTAATAACTTCACAACAGCAGTAACAAACATTGACTGGCACACTGAGCTAGAAATCTATACATATATTGACGAATGTTTTAATAATTTCCTAAAAAAGACCCAATACCTTTATAACAAGCACTGCCCTAAAAAAACTAAACAGATGACAGCTAAGAGACTGAACAGTCCCTGGCTAACACCCAGCATTCTCAAATCCATAAATACAAAACACCGATATGAAAAACAGTACAGAATGGGTCACATAACCAGAGACCAAACAAAACGTTACTCGTCAATCCTAACCAGCCTGATAAGAAGGGCAAAAAAATTGTATTATGAGAACAGATTATCCAACTTACGAGGTGATATAAAAAAGACCTGGAAGACCCTATCAGAAATTCTGGGAACAAAAAAGATATCACGACACAGCGAAATAAAATTAGCAAAATCAGATGAACCCCAACTCCCACCAACAGAAACAGCAAACAGACTCAATGATTTCTTCTCCACTATAGGTCAAAACCTTGCCAATAAAATCCCAAGCTCAGATACCCCACCAAATGACTACCTCACTGGCAACTACCCGAACACACTGTTCCTAGCTCCGACTAACCCATACGAAGTCTCCCTTATTATCAATGCACTGAAAAACAAGGCAGGAGATTTAAATACCTTACCACCCTTTATATACAAAAAAGCGTCACAAGTACTATCACCAATCATTGCAACACTCTTTAACAAATCCATTGAATCCTCCACCTTCCCTACAGTTCTCAAAATAGCAAGGGTCACCCCGATCCATAAAGGAGGAGACCAAACAGAGTTGAATAACTATAGGCCAATATCCAATTTACACCCTCTCTCAAAAACCTTCGAAAAATTAATTCATAAACGAATCTACTCCTACCTCATCTCCCAAAACATTCTCAACCCCTGCCAATTTGGATTCAGGCCTAATAAAAATACTAATGATGCTATTATACACATGCTAGAACATATATACACTGCAATAGAGAAAAAAGAAGTCCCACTGGGGATCTTCATTGACTTACGTAAAGCTTTTGATACAATTGACCATGACTTGCTCCACGTAAAATTGTCACACTATGGTATTAGAGGGCACTCCCTCAACTACCTCAAGTCTTACCTCAGCAACAGAAGCCAATATGTGTACGCAAATGGGGCAAGCTCTTCCGCACAACCAATTACAGTTGGTGTCCCACAGGGAAGTGTCCTTGGCCCTCTTCTCTTTCTCCTATACATAAATGACCTACCAAATGCTTCACAATTACTCAAACCCACACTTTTTGCAGATGACACTACATACGTCTTCTCTCACCCGAGCCCAGTCACGCTAGCCAATACTGTAAACACTGAATTACAGAAAATATCTACCTGGATGAGGACTAACAAACTTACACTAAACATTGACAAAACCTACTTCATTCAGTTTGGTAACAGAGCTACAGATGTACCTCTTAACATAACGATAAACGGATCACCTATCACAAAGCTAACAGAGGGAAAATTCTTAGGAATCCACCTCGATAATAGACTCAAATTTCATACACATATACAACAAATTTCTAAGAAAATTTCCAAGACTGTAGGCATACTATCGAAGATACGGTACTATGTTCCACAGTCAGCCCTCCTGGCCCTTTATCACTCTCTTATTTACCCCTGTCTCACCTATGGAATTTGTGCATGGGGCTCAACAACAATTAACCATCTCAGACCACTAATTACCCAACAAAAGGCTGCAGTTAGAATGATAACAAATTCTCACTACAGGCAACACACTCCACCAATATTCAAAACACTCAACCTACTCACCATACAAAACATCCATACTTATTATTGCACTTATTACATACATAGAACACTTAACTCTGATATTAACCCTCCCCTCAAACATCTCCTTGCCAACCTCAACAGAACACATGACCATAACACAAGGCACAGATCACTCTTTGATGTTCCTCGTGTCCATCTCACGCTATGCAAAAACTCAATGCACATAAAAGGCCCTAAAATCTGGAATTCATTACCTGTAAATATAAAAGAAACACTACCTGTTTATAAATTCAAGTCTCTTCTCAAAGTTCACTTACTCACTCAAAACCAAATAAATACTGAATAACTGAACCTTATAAATTGTATATCCAAAATGTTACTCACAATTATATCACATAAATGTTAAACCTAGGACCCAATCTAACTTTGTTATTTTTTTAAATACACTACCTAACAGAATACTCCATTCTACTGAATGTACAGCAATGCATGCAACCATATGACCTGTCTTTGTAATACTCATTTGTGCTTTATAGTTATCTGTTTACAATAATGTCTTATCACTGATTTCATCATTGCTTAGTTAATTTTAAGTTAATTTTAAGCCAGCCCATAATGCTATGCATGTAAGAAATAAATTACATAGATTATCATACATAGCAGCATACGTATAAAATCCTAGGACAACACAAAAAAGTCAGGGTGACTTATTTCCATAGTTATCCCTGTATCTGTACCATATGATGTCCTGTACTGTATGGTACCCTGTACCATATGGTACCCTGTGCCATATGGTACCCTATACCATATGGTACCCTGCACCATATGTTATGGTGTACTGCATGGTACCCTATACCATATAGTACAATGTACCATATGGTACCCTGTAACATATGATACCGTGTACCATATGGTCAATAGGTGTTGGTGGCATAAGACACCAGCCAAGACTGAGTGAGTGGTGACACAAGCTACCTACTGACTCCACAGTTTCCCAAACAAAGTGCTTTGTCATCCACCTCAAGGAACACTTCAAGTTCCTGTACATTTGTAAATATATAATAGAACATTACTAATATACAACATTTTTGCATATTTTTGTTGTAAACAACTATTGTAAACAAAATAATAATGAAAATATTAGTGTGTTTATTTTGTTGAATACAACAGTACCATATAGTACCATATGGTACAATGAACCATATGGTATCATTGTGCTGTATGGTACAATATACCATATGGTATCATTGCATCATATGGTACCATTACACCATATGGTACTGTTACGACTTAATCTTCACCGTAACAATAGGGGCACAAATAACTCCAATTTTTTTGTTAGTTTTATTTTATTACCAATCGTTTAGCTTCATTGGTATTTGGTTAGTGAATTAAAATAACCACAAGCAATTATAAATGAAATACTATACAGCAAGGAACCCAATCTTACGTTCAAATTCTCATTAACAGAGTATGATACAATAATTTCAATTAATAATCTACTAATCTCACCATTTACCTCTTTTAGAAAGGTCTGAGGTAACGAAATAGTTATCTTTCATAAGTGACATGAATTACCAGACTTCAGGAAACTAATGGCAAAGGCAAGACAATAGACTTGGTATAAAGTTTTAGTTTAAGCTAGGAGCTTTGGGTTGAAGACCCGCACCGAGTCAGAGCTAGTAGCTCACTCAACTACTCCACAGTATGACTTCAGCTCTGCCAGAAGGCGACGCGTGGCGTCAATTCCAGAACCACCAATTGGTCACTACAGTAGTGGTTACACATTCGTAATACCTAACCTAATAATAATATAATATAATACAATATAATACAATGAGAGTACTGTTGATGATTCATACCGTACCCGATAATAATATATAGTCGAACCTGCTTTATCTAGCTAGTAATAAAGTGGTTCACGATATATTATTACAGAACTTATTTTAACCAGGCCTTTTATTTTTGTATATAATGGAGTGAAGTAGGGGCGCGTAACACCTCCCCCTCGCGACTGACGGTCGCCATTGACTTGTACTCTCTGTGGTGGGTAGCATCTGTCACAGTAGCAGAGGTTGTAACATAGACAGCAGTCCTACATCATCTCCAGCTTTCTCCACAACATAGATGGTCATAAAAGTACCGACTCATACTGTTAAAATAAAGGTATATTAATAAAAATTTCAAGGCCTAGAGAGGGCATCAGCAATGAGATTATGTTTTCTCGAGGGGCCACAGATATATCAGATCACTTTCTAGTTGTAGCTACACTGAGAGTAAAAGGTAGATGGGATACAAGGAGAATAGAAGCATCAGGGAAGAGAGAGGTGAAGGTTTATAAACTAAAAGAGGAGGCAGTTAGGGTAAGATATAAACAGCTATTGGAGGATAGATGGGCTAATGAGAGCATAGGCAATGGGGTCGAAGAAGAATGGGGTAGGTTTAAAAATGTAGTGTTAGAGTGTTCAGCAGAAGTTTGTGGTTACAGGAAAGTGGGTGCAGGAGGGAAGAGGAGCGATTGGTGGAATGATGATGTAAAGAGAGTAGTAAGGGAGAAAAAGTTAGCATATGAGAAGTTTTTACAAAGTAGAAGTGATGCAAGGAGGGAAGAGTATATGGAGAAAAAGAGAGAGGTTAAGAGAGTGGTGAAGCAATGTAAAAAGAGAGCAAATGAGAGAGTGGGTGAGCTGTTATCAACAAATTTTGTTGAAAATAAGAAAAAGTTTTGGAGTGAGATTAACAAGTTAAGGAAGCCTAGAGAACTAATGGATTTGTCAGTTAAAAATAGGAGAGGATATAGTTAAAAGCAGGTGGGGATATAGTTTTGGAGTGGTTGGTGCAATTATTTAATAAATGTATGGAAGAGGGTAAGGTACCTAGGGATTGGCAGAGAGCATGCATAGTTCCTTTGTATAAAGGCAAAGGGGATAAAAGAGAGTGCAAAAATTATAGGGGGATAAGTCTGTTGAGTGTACCTGGTAAAGTGTATGGTAGAGTTATAATTGAAAGAATTAAGAGTAAGACGGAGAATAGGATAGCAGATGAACAAGGAGGCTTTAGGAAAGGTAGGGGGTGTGTGGACCAGGTGTTTACAGTGAAACATATAAGTGAACAGTATTTAGATAAGGCTAAAGAGGTCTTTGTGGCATTTATGGATTTGGAAAAGGCGTATGACAGGGTGGATAGGGGGGCAATGTGGCAGATGTTGCAAGTGTATGGTGTAGGAGGTAGGTTACTGAAAGCAGTGAAGAGTTTTTACGAGGATAGTGAGGCTCAAGTTAGAGTATGTAGAAAAGAGGGAAATTTTTTCCCAGTAAAAGTAGGCCTTAGACAAGGATGTGTGATGTCACCGTGGTTGTTTAATATATTTATAGATGGGGTTGTAAGAGAAGTAAATGCGAGGGTCTTGGCAAGAGGCGTGGAGTTAAAAGATAAAGAATCACACACAGGGTGGGAGTTGTCACAGCTGCTCTTTGCTGATGACACTGTGCTCTTGGGAGATTCTGAAGAGAAGCTGCAGAGATTGGTGGATGAATTTGGTAGGGTGTGCAAAAGAAGAAAATTAAAGGTGAATACAGGAAAGAGTAAGGTTATGAGGATAACAAAAAGATTAGGTGATGAAAGATTGAATATCAGATTGGAGGGAGAGAGTATGGAGGAGGTGAACGTATTCAGATATTTGGGAGTGGACGTGTCAGCGGATGGGTCTATGAAAGATGAGGTGAATCATAGAATTGATGAGGGAAAAAGAGTGAGTGGTGCACTTAGGAGTCTGTGGAGACAGAGAACTTTGTCCTTGGAGGCAAAGAGGGGAATGTATGAGAGTATAGTTTTACCAACGCTCTTATATGGGTGTGAAGCATGGGTGATGAATGTTGCAGCGAGGAGAAGGCTGGAGGCAGTGGAGATGTCATGTCTGAGGGCAATGTGTGGTGTGAATATAATGCAGAGAATTCGTAGTTTGGAAGTTAGGAGGAGGTGCGGGATTACCAAAACTGTTGTCCAGAGGGCTGAGGAAGGGTTGTTGAGGTGGTTCGGACATGTAGAGAGAATGGAGCGAAACAGAATAACTTCAAGAGTGTATCAGTCTGTAGTGGAGGGAAGGCGGGGTAGGGGTCGGCCTAGGAAGGGTTGGAGGGAGGGGGTAAAGGAGGTTTTGTGTGCGAGGGGCTTGGACTTCCAGCAGGCATGCGTGAGCGTGTTTGATAGGAGTGAATGGAGACAAATGGTTTTTAATACTTGACGTGCTGTTGGAGTGTGAGCAAAGTAACATTTATGAAGGGATTCAGGGAAACCGGCAGGCCGGACTTGAGTCCTGGAGATGGGAAGTACAGTGCCTGCACTCTGAAGGAGGGGTGTTAATGTTGCAGTTTAAAAACTGTAGTGTAAAGCACCCTTCTGGCAAGACAGTGATGGAGTGAATGATGGTGAAAGTTTTTCTTTTTCGGGCCACCCTGCCTTGGTGGGAATCGGCCAGTGTGATAATAAAAAAAATAAAAAATAATAAAAATTTCAAGGCCTAGAGAGGGCATCAGCAATGAGATTATGTTTTCTTTTTATATGGGAAATAGAGATAGAGAAGGGTTGAATTCTCAAAGCCCAACGAAGTATTCTCGCATTCTTTGATTTCATAGTATTTATGAAGGTCAAAGGATTGTGATCGGAGTACACCGATATCTGATGGGGAGAAGATCCTAAATGTACATCAGAATTCTTTAGGCATACAACGAGAGCTAAGGCTTCTTTTTCTATAGTTGAATAATTAATTTGGTGTTTCTTTAACTTAGAAGAAAAATAAGAAACAGGTTGTAATAGGTCAGAATTTGGAGCCTTCTGTAACAATGTGGCTCCCAAAGCATACGCACTGGCATCTATTTTTAAGTGGAATGGTTTATTAAAATCAGGACTTAGCAATACTGGGGAAGAGGATAGTAATCTTTTTAAACGACTAAAAGCAATTTCACAGTCCTGGGTCCATGAAAACTTTGTTTTTGGACTTGTTAATTCAGTTAGGGGAAAAGCTACCTGTGCAAAATTCGGACAGAACCGACGGTAGTAACCGGCAACTCCTAAAAATCTTGATACGCTTTTCCTATCCTTAGGGGTAGGAAATTCTAAGAGGGCCTTTACTTTGGCGTTCAAAGGAGCAACTTCACCTTGTCCAATCCGAAATTCTAAGTATTTAATTTTCGTCTGGCCAAACTCACACTTGGACAAATTCACTGTAAAATTATGTTTACTTAAGGCGTCAAACAAGGCTTTAAGCTGTTTAAGGTGTTGGGGCCAACTGTCGCTGTATATGACTAAGTCGTCTAAGTAAGCTTCTACTCCGTCCAATCCGCCTGTATGTATGTTCATAATACGCTGGAACGTAGAAGCCGCGTTACAGAAGCCGAAGGGCATAACGCAATACTTGTATAGGCCACCAGGTATCGTAAAAGCCGATATCTCTTGAGCTCTTGGTGACAACGGGACTTGGTAATACCCTCTTAACAAGTCCAATTTACTGATATACTTAGCTCTGGAGACCTTGTCTATTAAGTCGTCAATTCTGGGTATTGGAAACCCATCAGGTACTGTTACAGCATTGACTTTTCTAAAATCCGTGCACATACGGGAGGTCCCATCTGGTTTGGGGACTAGAATGCACGGGGATGCCCAAGGACTGTTACTTGGTTTTATTAACCCGTGTGAGACTAAGAAGTTCACCTCTGCCTCTAGCTCACCTTGTTTCTTGGGACTCACTCTGTAGGGAGATTGCTTGATTGGAGTAGGTTCTCTGAGAGTAACATCGTGCACACCCAACGTACACGGTTTTGGGACGTCATTGAATAGGTGGAGATTTGCCTTAATCAGGGATTTTATTTCGTGTCCTTTGTCCACTTCCAGATTTATCAGTAGAGAATTTAAATTCTTTAAGGCTGTCGAATTGTTCAGAAGAACTGGTATTCCTATCATTTCATCCGAACTTACTGGAACCCGTTCTTGGTTCAGAGGAGCTATAGTAGAAACTGGTGAAATGATTCCTGAATAGGGTTTAAGTTGGTTAACGTGATACGTCCGTTGCGAGTTCCTCTTCTTCGGCGTCCTTACCAAGTAGTTCACGTCACTTAGGAGCTTCACTTAGGGCTGTAGAGCATGTCCCTGATGAAATCGTTGAACCAGAACTTGATCTTTTGGTTGAAATGAACGAAGTTTAGCTCGATGATCATATTCCTCCTTCATCTTACTCTGTGCTTGTCGTAAGTTTTCGGCGGCCAATTCTCTAGCTAGGCTCAGGCGTTCTTTCATTAAGGTAGGAGAGCTCCTAAAAGTCGGCGTTTCTTCCCTGGTCCAAGTTTCTTTGAGAACCTGTACTGGTCCTCTAATTTGATGCCCATACATGTATATTAACTCAAATGGTGAAAACTTCAAGTTGTCTTGTTCGCTTTCTCTTAGGGCAATACCTTCAATACCTTAGTGGAATACCTTCATCCCAATCTTTGGAATACTGTAAACAATAGGACCTCATCATAATCTTCAAAGTTTGATGGAACCTTTCCACCACGCCTTGTGATTGGGGTCGATAAGCCGTCGCGTAAACCGTCTTGACTCCTAACTGAGCCAAGGCTTCACGGAAAAATTTTGAAGTAAAATTCGACCCTTGATCCGATTGAACTTCTCTTGGAAATCCAAAGTGAGAGAAGAACTTAATCAGTGCTCTCACTATTAGGCGAGCATTAATCCTCCTGAGAGGAACTGCTTCCAGGTACCTGGTGACTGTGTCCATGATAGTGAACAGGAACTGGTTGCCCTGCCGAGTCTTGGGTAGCGGTCTGACACAGTCGATCACCAGACGTGAAAAGGGTTCGCCTGTTACTTGTATAGGGTTCAACAGCGCAGGTGGTGGATTATGTGCAGGTTTGCCTACTAGTTGACACACGGAACAGCTTCTTACATACCGTTCCACTTCTTCCTTCATTTTTGGTCATGTGAAGTGCTTAGCAATTTTTCTAAAAGTCTTCTTTTGTCCCAGATGTCCACCTTGAGGACAGTCATGAGCAAATTTACATGCTAAATTTCTAAACGGGGTAGGCAAGACCAGTAGATGATCACTTTTAAGAGATCCTAGTTTCTTTTTCAGTAAGTCCTTCTCCCAATAGTAAGAGCTGTCACCTTTAAGGGCTTCTTCTCCCGACACAGCAAGCTTCCTGATCTCACTTAAGGAGGGGTCTATTTGGAGTTCTCTTACTAGATCCTCCTTCAAGAATAAATCTATTTCGGAAACCACCAATTGGTCACTACAGTAGTGGTTACACATTCGTAATACCTAACCTAATAATAATATAATATAATACAATATAATACAATAAGAGTACTTTTGATGATTCATACTGTACCCGATAATAATATATAGTCGAACCTGCTTTATCTAGCTAGTAATAAAGTGGTTTGCGATATATTATTACAGAACTTATTTTAACCAGGCCTTTTATTTTTGTATATAATGGAGTGAAGTAGGGGCGCGTAACAGTACCATAAGGTACCATTGCACCATATGATATTGTACCAAATGGTGCCATTGTACCATATGGTACCATTGTATCGTATGGCACCATAGTATCATGTGCCATTGTACCATATGGTACCATTGTATCATATGGTGCCATTGTACCATATGGTACAATTGCACCCTATGGCACCATTGTACCATATGGTACTATATGGTACTGTTGTATTCAACACAATAACCGCACTAATATTTTCATCATTTTGTTTACAATAAACTTGTAAACAAGTTTTGTAAGCAATATAATGATAAACAAATTAGTGCAGTTATTGTGTTGAATACAATGAGTGTACACTTATACAATATACATTATATTGGTCTCACAGGCCACAAATGTTATTAGAAAAAAAATTAGAAAAGAAAAAAGTATAAAAACGTAAAATAAAAAAATGGGATTTTGCAGAAGTCACTGATGTTGCCGCCACCCGGTCATTTTGGGTTAACTTCCCGCCACTTTATCTCGGTAAGTACTGATGAGAAAACAAATTTTTTTGTCTTATTACCTTCACAAAAATATACTCTTTAATTCTGTAAGAAAAATAATTTTTTTTTTCAAAATTTCTTAGACACTGGGGCACCACTTCAGATTTTGGCCTTGGACCCTGAAGGGGTTAAGCCTTTGAGGGTTTCGGCCATAACAGTACGGCTTACGACCCAGGGTTTTTGACGTACTAGTACGCCTAAATTCTAGCGCCCTCAAATCTAGTGGGAGAAAGCTGGTAGGCCTACATATGAAAGAATGGGTCTATGTGGTCAGTGTGCACAGTATAAAAAAAATCCTGCAGCACACAGTGCATAATGAGAAAAAAAAAACTTTGACCGTTTTTTTGGAATAAAACAGCGACTTTGCACTGTATTTTCGTATGGTATTCATTGTTGTATTCTAGTTTTTTTGGTCTCAATTTATAGAATGGAAGACATATTACAGAAATTGAGATGATTTTGACTGGTTTTACAATGAAAAGTACCTTGAAATTGAGCTCAAAGTAGCAGAAATGTTCGATTTTTACCAAAGTTCAAAAGCAAACAAATCATGCCAAGCATCCAATACACGTCAACTGGTGAGTCTAATATTCTTTCACAAGTGTGTTGATATTATTTATACCATTTCTACACTAATGCAGTAGTCTGCATAACAGTAAATCTTCTATTTTTTGTAAGAATAAAAATTGAAAGTGGAAAGCCAAAGAAATATAAGAGGGGCATGGGGATGTGACTAACAAACAGAGAACTTGTTATTTTAGTGCCAGGAATGTCTTTCTTGTTTATTCTGGACCCTACTTGGAAGTTGGCATCTTTTGAAATTTGTGTGAAATTGGCAAAATTGCTAAATTCGGACCACTTTATTGGATATTTGAAATCGGTAAAGGGGTGGTTTCTTGTACTCATTCGATACAAAAAATAGAGTTCTAGCGAAATAGTTATGATTTTTGTCGACTAGTACATTGGAACTGGCCAAAAATAAAGCTCAAAATGTGCAAAATCGCTGATGCGTAAACATCGTTGAGACCACTAACTTCGCGAGAGCATAATTCTGTAAGTTTTCCATCAAATTTCATACTTTTGGTGTCATTATGATCGGGAAAATATTCTCTTTCTTTTCATAAGAAAAAATAACTTCTTTTTTTTTTAAACTTGGCCGACCCTGAGAACAAGTTTCGGAGAGGGCCTGTCGACCCTCAAAGGGTTAAAGGGCAAATTCAGGCGCTAGAATATTTTTCCCCCTTATTTATATAGTCACTTTGTTGAAATAATTAAGGTGCTAACTAAGGTGCTACAGTATCTTACTTTCCTCATTTGTTTTTAAAATAACTAGCTCAGGTGCTACAGTATTTTACTTTCTTTTATTTATTATTATATATATTCACTAGCTCCTTTATTTTAGCCTTAAATATCTACCATAGTTCATATACTCACATTTGTTAAAATAACTAAGGAGCTAGTTCAAGTGCTAAACTGTATAATTTCATAGTTTTTCCTATAATTTTCCTTAACTTTAGAATATCTGCATAGTTTTATTCCTTAGTCTAGTTATAGATTCACTATAATTCTTTGATTATAAGCATTGTTCTTATGCCAACCTCCCATTTATAACAATCCATTAGTCAGTAAGATAAAAGTAGATAAGTATCATAATTCTTAATAACATACTATCTTATTAAAAAGTCTAGTTGTAGAGTCACTCTCATTCTTATGAATACAAGCATTGATCCTAATGTAAAATTTTTCTTAAATGAATTACACGAATCAGACAACAACTGTAATTATTATACAACAGACCAAGCAAAGACATTACTCAGAGCAAACAATAACATAACGATCTTTAATTACAACGTCAGAGCCCTGAGCAAACATTATGATGACCTCGTACAATTACTCAATTCCCTTCATTCCAGTCTGTTAATCATCACACGCACAGAAACCTGGCTAAAACTTGGTATTACAGATGTCTATGCCATTCCTGGTCACACAGCCATACACAACTGTAGGTCAGACCAGCTAGGGGGTGGAACAGCCATATATTACTCAAATCAACTTGAATGTATCTATAAATCTTGCATAAGGGATGAGCATGGTGAATATATCATAGCTAAATTTAAATCAAAAGACTTGCAAAAATCCCTCACAGACATAAACATCTACCGAGTACTACAGTCAAATATTTACAACTTTAGTGAAAAATTAGGAAACTTGATAACTGATGCACATATGAACAAAGATCACCTACTCCTAACAGGAGATTTCAACACAAATCTACTACATGATCAAGACCCACAAGTAACCGAATTCACAAACACTATGATTAACTGCCTGTTGCTATCAACAATATTTAAACCTACAAGAATCTCCAAGACCAGTGTCTTTTTAATAGGCCACAACTGGACTAACACCATATCCCCTTTAACCCTTTCAGGGTCGGCAGGCCCTCTCCTAAACTTGTTCTCAGGGTCGGAAATTTTTCAAAAAAAAAAAAAAAAAAATTTTTCTTGTGAAATGATAGAGAATCTCTTCCCTATCATAATGACACCAAAAGAATGAAATTTGATAGAAAATTTACGGAATTATACTCTCACGAAGCTAGCGGTCTCAACAAAGTTTACGCAACGGTGATTTCGCCCATTTTGAGCCCTATTTTCGCCCAATTCCAATGTATCTGTCGACAAAAATCATAACTATTTCGCTAGAACTCCATTTTTTCTATCGAATGAGTACAAGAAACCACCCATTTATCGATTTCAACTATCCAGTAAAGTGGTCCAAAATTGGCAATTTTGCCAATTTCACACAAATTTCAAAAGATGCCAATTTCCAAATAGGGTCCAGAATAAACAAGACAGACATTCCTTGCACTAAAATAACATTTCCTCTGTCCATTAGTCATGTCCCCAGGCCTCTGTTACATTTCTTTTGCTTTCCACTTTGAATTTTTATTCACACAAAATATAGAAGATTTACTGTTATGCAGACTACTGCACTAGTGTAGAAATGGTGTAGAAATGGTATGAATAATATTAACGCACTTGCCAAAGAATATTAGATTCACCAGTTGACGTGTATTGGACGCATGGCTTGATTTATTTATTTTTGAACTTTGGCAAAAATCGAACATTTCTGCTACTTTGAGCTCAATTTCAAGGTGCTTTTCATTGTGAAACCAATAAAAATCATCTCAATTTCCATAATATGTCTTCCATTCTATAAAATGAGACCAGGAAAACTAGAATACAGCCATAAATAGCATAAGAAAATACACTGCAAAGTCGCTGTTTTAAACCAAAAACACGGTCAGAGTTTTTTTCTCTCATTATGCACTGTGTGCTGCAGGATCTTTTTATACTGCGCACACTGACCATATAGACCCATTCATTCATATGTAGGCCTACCAGCTTTCTCTCACTAGATTTGAAGGCGCTAGAATTTAGGCGTATTAGTATGGATCCAACCCTGGCGTGCAAGCCGTACTAGTATGGCACCAACCCGGAAAGGGTTAAAATCAGGCATAATCATGGACAACACCACAGACCACTACCCAATCTTTCTCATAACTCATCTAGGTAAATTGCCCCAAGACATTACTAAAGTTACCTTCAGACTACATAATGAGACAGCTGTAAATAACTTTATAGCAGCTATGAATAACATTGACTGGCAAAATGAGCTCAAAATATATACAGATATGAATGAATGTATAAATAATTTTCTTAAATAAAAAAAAAAAAAAATTACCTCTATAACAAACATTGCCCTAGGAAAACTAAACAGATTACAGCTAAGAGACTGAATAGTCCCTGGCTAACACCCAGCATCCTTAAATCCATTAATACAATGCACCAATATGGAAAACAGTACAGAATGGGCCAAATAACTAGATACACATCAAAACACTACTTGTCAGCTCTTACCATCTTCATAAGAAGGTCTAAAAAATTGTATTATGAAAACAGACTGCAAACTATCAAAGGTGATATGAAAAAAACCTGGGAAACACCTATCCGAAATTCTTGGAACTAAAAAGATATCCAAACACAAAACAACCAAATTAACAAAATCAAACGAACCCCTACTCCCACCAACTGAAATAGCAAACAGACTTAATGTTTTCTTCTCCACCATAGGAAAGAACTTAGCAAGCAAAATCCCAAACTCAAACACCCGTCCATCTGACTACCTCACGAGCACCTACCCGAACACACTATTCCTAGCTCCAACCAACCCCACAGAAGTCTCGCACATCAACACCCTTAAAAACAAGGCAGGAAACATAAACATCTTGCCAACTTTTATGTACAAAAAAGCTTCTCAAGTACTATTGTCACAAATTATTGCTACACTCTTTAATAAATCCATTGAATCCTCCACCTTCCCAACAATTCTCAAAATAGTGAGGGTCACTTCGATACACAAAGGAGGTGACCAAGCTGATTTGAATAACTATAGACCAATATCTAACTTACCACTCCTCTCTAATATCTTTGAAAAATTAATTCATAGACGGATGTAATCCTACCTCGTCTCAAATAACATACTAAACCTCTGTCAGTTTGGATTCAGGAATAATAAAAGCATAAATGATGCTATTATACACATGCTAGAACTAATATATACCGCACTTGAAAAGTCCCGCTGGGAATCTTCATTGATTTACATAAAGCTTTTGATACAGTCAACCATGAACTGCTGTACACTAAATTAACACACTATGGCATTAGAGGCCACTCCCTTAACTACATAAAGTCATAACTTAGCAACAGAAGCCAATATGTGCACACAAATGGTGCAAACTCTTCCACACAACCAATCACAGTTGGAGTCCCACAGGGAAGCATCCTTGGACCACTCCTCTTTCTCATCTACATCAACGACCTACCGAATGCATCACAGCTTCTCAAACCCATATTATTTGCAGATAACACTACATACATCTTCTCTCATCGAAACCAAGTCATACTCACCAATATAGTCAATGCCGAATTACAGAAAATATCTGCCTGGATGATGACTAACAAACTTATACTAAATACTGACAAAACCTACTTCATTCAGTTTGGAAACAAAGCTGCAAATGTTCCACTTAACATAATGCTAAACGGATCACCTGCCACAAGACTCACAGAGGGAAAATTCCAAGGAATCCACCTTGACAGTCGCCTCAAATTCCAGACACATATACAACAGATAACCAAGAAAATCTCTAAGACTGTAGCCATACTATCAAAAATACGATACTATGTTCAACAATCGGCTCTCCTTGCACTATCATTCACTCATCTACCCTTATCTTACATATGGAATTTGTGCATGGAGATCAACAACATTAAATCACCTAAGATCACTAATAACCCAGCAAAAGGCAGCAGTCAGAATGATAACAAATTCCCACTCCTGACAGCATACTCCACCAATATTCAAAAGTCTAAATCTGCTCACCATTAAGAACATCCATACTTATTCATGTGCCTACTATATACAGAGAACAATACACGCAAACATAAACCCTCTACTCAAACTTTTCTTCACCAATCTTAACAGGACACATGACCATAACACAAGACAGATCACTTTTTGATGTACCCCATGTCCATATCACACTGTGTAAAACTCTATGCACATAAAGGGCCCCAAAATCTGGAATTTATTACCAGAACATACTAAAGTAACCAGGTCTGAAAATCAATTTAAGACTTTTCTAAAAAACCACTTACTCGCCCAGAACTAAATAATCAACACTCAATATTTAACATTACCAATAATTCTCCTAATTACTTAAATTTTAACCCTTTCAGGGTTGGTGCCGTACTAGTACACATGAATTCTAGCGCCTTCAAATCTAGCGAGAGAAAGCTGGTAGGCATACATATGAAAGAATGGGTCTATGTGGTCAGTGTGTGCAGTATAAAAAAAAACCTGCAGCACACAGTGCATAATGAGAAAAAAAAACTCCGACCGTGTTTTTGGTTTAAAACAGCGACTTTGCAGTGTATTATCGTATGCTATTTATGGTTGTATTCTAGTTTTCCTGGTCTCATTTTACAGAAAGGAAGACATATTATGGAAATTGAGATGATTTTTATTGGTTTCATAATGAAAAGTACCTTGAAATTGAGCTCAAAGTAGCAGAAATGTTCGATTTTTGCCAAAGTTCAAAAGTAAATAAATCAAGCCATGAGTCCAATACACGTCAACTGGTGAGTCTAATATTCTTTCACAAGTGTGTTGATATTATTTATACCATTTCTACACTAATGCAGTAGTCTGCATAACAGTAACTCTTCTATTTTTTGTGAGAATAAAAATTCAAAGTGGAAAGCAAAAGAAATGTAACAGAGGTCTGAGGACATGACTAATGGACAGAGGAAATGTTATTTTAGTGCCAGGAATGTCTGTCTTGTTTATTCTGGACCCTATTTGGAAACTGGCATCTTCTGAAATTTGTGTGAAATTGGTAAAATTGCCAATTTCGGACCACTTTACTGGATAGTTGAAATCGGTAAATGGGTGGTTTCTTGTACTCATTCGATAGAAAAAAATGGAGTTCTAGCAAAATAGTTATGATTTTTTGTGGACTGGTCCATTGGAATTAGTCGAAATTAGGGCTCAAAGTGGGCGAAATCACCTATGCATAAACATCATCGAGACCGCTAACTTCGTGAGAGTATAATTCCGTAAGTTTTCCATAAAATTTCATACTTTTGGTGTCATTATGATCAGGAAAAGTTTCTCTATCATTTCATAAGAAAAAATAATTTTTTTTTTCGAAAAATTTCCGACCCTGAGAACAAGTTTAGGAGAGGGCCTGCTGACCCTGAATGGGTTAAAACTTCAAGACAACATACAGTTAACTGATCATCTTGTTTGTTATACTTTGTAATGCGACAAATTTGTACAACTATAATGCTTCAATATCGAAATGTTCAAATTTCATTGTTTCAAATACTCAATTGTAATTCTTATTGTAAATTGCTTATGGTAATTTTTACCACTGAACCTTCATTGCTTAGTTAATATTAAGTTCATTTTAAGTTAATTTTAAGTTAATTTTAAGCCTGCCCATAATGCTCTGCATACAAGGGGCTTTTGGCATGTACACTCAACTACTATAATTCCTTGTACAACTATGTATCATGTCCAAATAAAATATATGAACATGAATATGACAGAGACAGCCAACCTGCTGAATAAATTAGAACATAAAAAAAAGGAGGAACACTCCAGCAGGCCTACTGGCCCATGCAAGGTCCATGTCACCCCCCCCCCCCCCGGCTCAGACCAATGACCCACCAAGTCAGGTCACATCCACTGAAGGAAGGAGCATGGCATCTGACCTAGTAGCACAAGCTAGTCAGGTCCAACTCACACCCACTCGTGTATTTATTTAACCCATTTTTACTTTCCTCTTAAAATGCAAGTGCTAATATGACATGACATCAGCGAATCACTGGTGTTTGCCATGCTATATGCTCTTGCTGGTGCTCAATTGAACTGGTGCTCCCACAAGGTACTAAGTGATCCCTGATTTTTTTTCATACTGTGCACACTGAGTGAACAGACCCATTCTTTCATGTCCCGGCCCGGTGGCCCGGTGGCCCGGTGGCCCGGTGGCCTGGTGGCTAAAGCTCCCGCTTCACACACGGAGGGCCCGGGTTCGATTCCCGGCGGGTGGAAACATTCGACACGTTTCCTTACACCTGTTGTCCTGTTCACCTAGCAGCAAATAGGTACCTGGGTGTTAGTCGACTGGTGTGGGTGGCATCCTGGGGGACAAGATTAAGGACCCCAATGGAAATAAGTTAGACAGTCCTCGATGACGCACTGACTTTCTTGGGTTATCCTGGGTGGCTAACCCTCCGGGGTTAAAAATCCGAACGAAATCTTATCTTATCTTATCTTATCACACCAAATTTGAAGGAATGAAAAATAAAACGTTGATCTATGTTCGGAGCCCCCCGCACGTGAACGTAGATCTATGTGTGGACAGTTTAAGGGTTAAGAGGAAAGTGATGTTGATTCCAAGTTTAGTGGCTTTGAGATGGATGTGGCCTCCAGTGGTCAAGGAAATATAAAAAACCTCAATAATAACCCATGCACAACATTTGTGCCACATCCTTTCAATTCTGATACCACTGGTAGTGTCATCCTGCCAGAATGTCCTATAACCTATACCCTAAGTAATGAGAAACAATTCTGGAATGTGTAATATGTGTTTGGCATGCCAGGTGGCCGGGGGGCCGGATGGCCGGGGGGCCGGATGGCCGGGTGGCTGGCTGGCCGGGTGGCTGGCTGGGTGGCTGAGTGGCTGATTGACTTTGTCTCTATCTCCATCTGTATCTATCTTTGCCTGTCTGTAGTTTTGAGAGTCTCTGATCGCGGGTTCAAACCCCACCCGTGGTATGGATTGTTTGTAATCATGTCATTACGATTTCATGAGTCACGTCTCTGTATCTCTGTCTATCTATGTCTCTATCTCACAGGTACACATAGATAGTTATTACACATAGTGCATATTACCTAGGATAACCAAAATATCCAGACGAAGTGCTATACTGTGCTTGTAAATAAAAGGCATAATAAGCATGACTGGCAAGTAATGCGCATTTTCACTTGTTCAGGAATCAGACGTGATGAGTCTGCATCGTGTGTAATACCTTCTGGTTCTGAGAGAGAGAGAGACAAGCAGAGACAGGAAGACAGATAAGCAGAGACAGAGATAAAGAGACAGAGCTAGACAGACAGACAAATATACAAATAGAAAAGTACACACAAATATACAAATAGAAAAGTACAGACAAATAGACAGATAGACAAACAGACAGACATGTTTACACGTAACAGTGAAAACAAACAAACAGCCAAGGCAGTGCACGATTATCAAGTGCCACGTGCCCACTGCTGCACTGTCAGCAGTGGAGTGACATTCGTCTTACATGATGCTTCAAGGAGTTTCATATATACTCCAGCATGTCTAAAACATTGCTTGGACCTATAAATACTTTGAATATATTTCTAGACAATAGTAAGTGTTTTTTATAAAGGCAGGTGAAAATGTTCACTTGTCAATGTGTTTGTGACTATCTGAGTACTATTTCAGTACCTAATATTAGTGTCAGAACAAAGATTGCCTATGAAATCACAAGAACTAATATAAGTTGTAATTATTAGAACATAAAAACGAGAAAGAAAGGTATATCAGCAACACTTCTGCAAAGCAGCAGGACTCGGTGTTGCCGTCAGGTGAGCATCCAGCACTAACTTCATGGTCTTATATCTCAGTAAGCACTGATCCTAAAAAAAAAAATTTATCTTATTACACAGATAATTGCCCTCTTTAATTTAAAAAAAAAAAAAGAAAAAAAAATTCAAAATATTTGGAGTGCTGGGCAAGTGAACGCAGATCTACGTTTGGACAGTTTAAGGGTCAATATGTAACTGGTGTTCTCTTCAGTGTATTTTTGTTATTAGACAATGGGGTACCTCTAATTATTTTTACTCATAAACAAAATACTTACGAACAGCTGCTTGAAATATATCCCTGTGCCTCAGAGAATAGGCCATTGCTCGAAACTTCATCATCACCTCCTTGGCACTGACCTGTAATAAAAGAAAGTACATAATAAGAATATTTTTGAGACACTTTATGGTCATAATGATAATTACCATAGATTGCAAAAAATTTTTTTTTTTTATTATCACACCGGCCGATTCCCACCAAGGCAGGGTGGCCCGAAAAAGAAAAACTTTCACCATCATTCACTCCATCACTGTCTTGCCAGAAGGGTGCTTTACACTACAGTTTTTAAACTGCAACATTAACACCCCTCCTTCAGAGTGCAGGCACTGTACTTCCCATCTCCAGGACTCAAGTCCGGCCTGCCGGTTTCCCTGAATCCCTTCATAAATGTTACTTTGCTCACACTCCAACAGCACGTCAAGTATTAAAAACCATTTGTCTCCATTCACTCCTATCAAACACGCTCAAGCATGCCTGCTGGAAGTCCAAGCCCCTCGCACACAAAACCTCCTTTACCCCCTCCCTCCAACCCTTCCTAGGCCGACCCCTACCCCGCCTTCCTTCCACTACAGGCTGATACACTCTTGAAGTCATTCTGTTTCGCTCCATTCTCTCTACATGTCCGAACCACCTCAACAACCCTTCCTCAGCCCTCTGGACAACAGTTTTGGTAATCCCGCACCTCCTCCTAACTTCCAAACTACGAATTCTCTGCATTATATTCACACCACACATTGCCCTCAGACATGACATCTCCACTGCCTCCAGCCTTCTCCTCGCTGCAACATTCATCACCCACGCTTCACACCCATATAAGAGCGTTGGTAAAACTATACTCTCATACATTCCCCTCTTTGCCTCCAAGGACAAAGTTCTTTGTCTCCACAGACTCCTAAGTGCACCACTCACTCTTTTTCCCTCATCAATTCTATGATTCACCTCATCTTTCATAGACCCATCCGCTGACACGTCCACTCCCAAATATCTGAATACGTTCACCTCCTCCATACTCTCTCCCTCCAATCTGATATTCAATCTTTCATCACCTAATCTTTTTGTTATCCTCATAACCTTACTCTTTCCTGTATTCACCTTTAATTTTCTTCTTTTGCACACCCTACCAAATTCATCCACCAATCTCTGCAACTTCTCTTCAGAATCTCCCAAGAGCACAGTGTCATCAGCAAAGAGCAGCTGTGACAACTCCCACTTTGTGTGTGATTCTTTATCTTTTAACTCCACGCCTCTTGCCAAGACCCTCGCATTTACTTCTCTTACAACCCCATCTATAAATATATTAAACAACCACGGTGACATCACACATCCTTGTCTAAGGCCTACTTTTACTGGGAAAAAATTTCCCTCTTTCCTACATACTCTAACTTGAGCCTCACTATCCTCGTAAAAACTCTTCACTGCTTTCAGTAACCTACCTCCTACACCATACACTTGCAACATCTGCCACATTGCCCCCCTATCCACCCTGTCATACGCCTTTTCCAAATCCATAAATGCCACAAAGACCTCTTTAGCCTTATCTAAATACTGTTCACTTATATGTTTCACTGTAAACACCTGGTCCACACACCCCCTACCTTTCCTAAAGCCTCCTTGTTCATCTGCTATCCTATTCTCCGTCTTACTCTTAATTCTTTCAATTATAACTCTACCATACACTTTACCAGGTACACTCAAGAGACTTATCCCCCTATAATTTTTGCACTCTCTTTTATCCCCTTTGCCTTTATACAAAGGAACTATGCATGCTCTCTGCCAATCCCTAGGTACCTTACCCTCTTCCATACATTTATTAAACAATTGCACCAACCACTCCAAAACTATATCCCCACCTGCTTTTAACATTTCTATCTTTATCCCATCAATCCCGGCTGCCTTACCCCCTTTCATTTTACCTACTGCCTCACGAACTTCCCCCACACTCACAACTGGCTCTTCCTCACTCCTACAAGATGTTATTCCTCCTTGCCCTATACACGAAATCACAGCTTCCCTATCTTCATCAACATTTAACAATTCCTCAAAATATTCCTTCCATCTTCCCAATACCTCTAACTCTCCATTTAATAACTCTCCTCTCCTATTTTTAACTGACAAATCCATTTGTTCTCTAGGCTTTCTTAACTTGTTAATCTCACTCCAAAACTTTTTCTTATTTTCAACAAAATTTGTTGATAACATCTCACCCACTCTCTCATTTGCTCTCTTTTTACATTGCTTCACCACTCTCTTAACCTCTCTCTTTTTCTCCATATACTCTTCCCTCCTTGCATCACTTCTACTTTGTAAAAACTTCTCATATGCTAACTTTTTCTCCCTTACTACTCTCTTTACATCATCATTCCACCAATCGCTCCTCTTCCCTCCTGCACCCACTTTCCTGTAACCACAAACTTCTGCTGAACACTCTAACACTACATTTTTAAACCTACCCCATACCTCTTCGACCCCATTGCCTATGCTCTCATTAGCCCATCTATCCTCCAATAGCTGTTTATATCTTACCCTAACTGCCTCCTCTTTTAGTTTATAAACCTTCACCTCTCTCTTCCCTGATGCTTCTATTCTCCTTGTATCCCATCTACCTTTTACTCTCAGTGTAGCTACAACTAGAAAGTGATCTGATATATCTGTGGCCCCTCTATAAACATGTACATCCTGAAGTCTACTCAACAGTCTTTTATCTACCAATACATAATCCAACAAACTACTGTCATTTCGCCCTACATCATATCGTGTATACTTATTTATCCTCTTTTTCTTAAAATATGTATTACCTATAACTAAACCCCTTTCTATACAAAGTTCAATCAAAGGGCTCCCATTATCATTTACACCTGGCACCCCAAACTTACCTACCACACCCTCTCTAAAAGTTTCTCCTACTTTAGCATTCAAGTCCCCTACCACAATTACTCTCTCACTTGGTTCAAAGGCTCCTATACATTCACTTAACATCTCCCAAAATCTCTCTCTCTCCTCTGCATTCCTCTCTTCTCCAGGTGCATACACGCTTATTATGACCCACTTCTCGCATCCAACCTTTACTTTAATCCACATAATTCTTGAATTTACACATTCATATTCTCTTTTCTCCTTCCATAACTGATCATTTAACATTACTGCTACCCCTTCCTTTGCTCTAACTCTCTCAGATACTCCAGATTTAATCCCATTTATTTCCCCCCACTGAAACTCTCCTACCCCTTTCAGCTTTGTTTCGCTTAGGGTTAGGACATCCAACTTCTTTTCATTCATAACATCAGCAATCATCTGTTTCTTGTCATCCGCACTACATCCACGCACATTTAAGCAACCCAGTTTTATAAAGTTTTTCTTCTTCTCTTTTTTAGTAATTGTATACAGGAGAAGGGGTTACTAGCCCATTGCTCCCGGCATTTTAGTCGCCTCATACGACACGCATGGCTTACGGAGGAAAGATTCTTTTCCACTTCCCCATGGACAATAGAAGAAATAAAAAAGAACAAGAGCTATTTAGAAAAAGGAGAAAAACCTAGATGTATGTATATATATATATGCATGTGCGTGTCTGTGAAGTGTGACCAAAGTGTTAGTAGGAGTAGCAAGATATCCCTGTTATCTTAGCGTGTTTATGAGACAGAAAAAGAAACCAGCAATCCTACCATCATGCAAAACAATTACAGGTTTTTGTTTCACAGTCATCTGGCAGGACGGTAGTACTTCCCTGGGTGGTTGCTGTCTACCAACCTACTACCTACTTTTGCAAAAAATGTATACAGAAATTACACAAAATACAGTGGACCCTCAGTACTCGAACAGCTCCCTACTCAAACAATTCGGTATTCAAACACATTGTTCGGTACAAAAACTTGCTCAGTAGTCGACCGTTTGCTTGGCACTTGACCAAACAAACATGACCTGCCAGAACTTTGCTGTAAATTATTTCATGTTTCATCATATTTTTTTTATTATTTGTATAAATGAGTCATCACTGGGTCTAAGAAGATTAGTGATAACAGCCAACAAAAAAGAAAATTTGCTGGGAAAAATCTATTCAGTACTCGAACAGTTCGGTATTCGAACAGCCTTCTGGAATGGATTAAGTTCGAGTATCGAGGTTCCACTGTACAATAAGGACAGTGGTACCTTAACTTACAAATGCCCCAACTTACAAGTTTTCTGAGTTACAAGCTGTCGCTCAGTCAATTTTTTGCTTTGAGTTGCAAGCGAGCTTCAGATACACCGCTACTAGTTGGCACAACAAATGCCACAACATCCGCCCAGCATCCCAGCGTTTTGTGCTTTTTGTGCAGTTATTTTGCCAAGTTTCTTTTTTCTAACCATGGGCCCTAAGAAAGTACAGTGGACCCTCCCTTTTCGTGATTAGTCCGTTCCAGAGAGTCTGACAAAATGTGAAATTCACGAAAACTGAAACCATTTTCCCCATAAGAAATAATGTAAATCCAATTAATCTGTTCCAGACTCCCAAAAGTACATATTAACAAAAAATTATTTTTTTTGAGATTAAATATTGATTCACACACAGAAAAGAATGACAAATATATTATAAAGCACTAATAACATGTATAACTGAACATTTAACATCACATTTACCTTTATTGAAGACTCTTGTTGGTGTATGGAAAACAGGGAGGAGGGGAGAGGGAGGACTGATTACTGTTTGGAAGGGGAATCCCTTTCCATAAAGACCTCACGCACCAAGTCCTTATCCTGGGTTACTTCCCATTGTTTTTTAATGACACTAGGACCAGCTTGAGAGTCGCTGGACCCTTGTTGCCCGAAAAATATTTCCACAGAGCTCTGTTTCTGGCAACTCTTTTAGATTTGCCTGAAATGGGACACAGCACTGTCATTGCACATGTTGCCGACACAGCTTGCAATAGCTTTGTTAGGGTGATGTTCTTCCACAAACGTTTGCACCTCACTCGACTTTGCACAAATGTCCTTAACCCTTTGAGGGTCGACAGGCCCTCTCCGAAACTCGTTCTCAGGGTCGGCCAAATTTAAAAAAAAAAAAAAATTATTTTCTCTTATGAAAAGATAGAGAATCTTTTCCCGATCATAACGACACCAAAAGTTTGAAATTTGATAGAAAACTTACGAAATTATGCTCTCGCAAAGTTAGCGGTCTCGGCGATGTTTACGCATCGGCGATTTTGCCCACTTTGAGCCCCATTTTCGGCCAATTTCACTGTACTAGTCGACAAAAAACATGAATATTTCGCTAGAACTCCATTTTTTCTATCGAATGGGTGCAAGAAACCACCCATTTATAAATTCAACTATCCAGTACAGTGGTCAGAATTTAGCAATTTTGCCAATTTCACACAAATTTCAAAAGATGCCAATTTCCAAATAGGGTCCAGAATAAACAAGAAAGACATTCCTGGCACTAAAATGACATTTCCTCAAGTCATTAGTCACGTCTCAAGGCCCCTCTTATATTCTTTTGCTTTCCACTTTGAATTTTTATTCTCACAAAAAATATAAGATTTACTGTTATGCAGACTACTGCATTAGTGTAAAAAATGGTATAAATATTATTGGTGCACTTGTGAAAGAATATTAGACTCACCAGTTGACGTGTATTGCACGCTTGGCACGATTTGTTTACTTTTGAAGTTTGGTAAAAATCGAACATTTCTGCTACTTTGAGCTCAATTTCAAGGCACCTTTCGTTGTAAAACCAGTCAAAATCATCTCAATTTCAGTAATATGTCTTCCATTCTATAAAATGAGACCAAGAAAACTAGAATACAACAATAAATACCATACGAAAATACACTGCAAAGTCGCTGATTTATTAAAAAAAAATGGTAAAAGTTTTTTTTTTCTCATTATGCACTGTGTGCTGCAGGATTTTTTTTAGACTGTGCACACTGACCACATAGACCCATTCTTTCATATGAAGGCCTACCAGCTTTCTCCCACTAGATTTGAGGCCGCTAGAATTTATGAGTACTAGTACGTCAAAAACCCCTACGCGTAAGACGTACTAGTACGACGAAAACCCTCAAAGGGTTAATCACTGAAGAAGGCACCTTCTTCCTTCTCTTCTCCTTCTCTGAAGCAATTTCCTGAGCTGTGGTCTGTTACTGTTGCAGATGAAGGTCTTGCAGCTCTACAGTGGCTAACTCTTCACTGCAGTCCACCAATTCTTCCACATCCTGGCCACTCACATCCAACACACATCCAACCCCATGGAATTCCCCAATGCCACAACAGATTTCACAACAGGTGTAGGGTCAACAGGGTCAGCCCCAAACCCTTCAAAATCCTTCTCTTGGACACATGCTGGCAACAATTTTCTCCAAGCAGAGTTCATCGTCCTGGAAGTCACTCCCTGCCAAGCCTTATCTATAAGGGTTATGCAATTGAGGATATTGAACTGATCCCTCCAGAACTCTCTTAGGGTTAATTCAGTGACCGAGGTCATGTCAAAGCACCTTTGAAACACTGTTTTGGTGAAGAGTTTTTTGAAGTTTGAAATGATCTGCTGGTCTATGGGCTGGATGGGAGGAGCGGCATTAGGGGGCAAGAATTTCACTGTGACGAAACTAAACTTCTCACACAATTGATCATCCAAGTCTGGAGGATGAGCATGAGCATTGTCCATTAACAGGAGGCACTTCAGTGGCAACTGATTTTCCAGGAGGTATTTCTTCATACTGGGGCCAAACACTTCATTGAGCCAATCAAGGAAAATTTCCCTCGTGACCCATGCCTTATTGTTAGCCTTCCACATCACACACAATTTACTCCTGACAACACTGTTTTTCTTGAACACTCTGGGATTTTCAGAGTGATATGCCAGAAAAGGCTTCACTTTTAAATCCCCACTAGCATTGCCACAGAACAAGAGAGTTAGCCTGTCTTTCATAGGCTTGTATCTTGGCAGTAAATTTTCCTCCTGCATGATGTAGGCCCTCTTTGGCATTTTCTTCCAAAAAAGGCCTATTTCGTCACAATTGAACACTTGTTGGAGGAGGAATTCTTCAGCCTTTATGTACTCCTTGAATTCATGCACAAATTTTTCAATCGTATGTTTGTCTGAACTTGCACCCTCATCATGCCTTACAACACTGTGTATGCCAATATGCTTCTTAAATTTTTTGAACCTTAAATTCACTAACAGCAGCACTTGTTCCATGCATTTTTTTTGCGAGATCAGCATGCAACTGCCTTGCCTTTTCACAAATTATCGACTGCACAACACTATCTCCCGCTAATTGTGTTTGGTTGATCCACAACAAGAGCAATTTTGCGACATCTTCAAGTGTGTGATCTCTGTTTCGCTATCACTTTTACCCTTTTTGCAATATCAGTGTCGTTGATTTCTTTTTTCTTTGCCACAATGGAACTGATGGTTGATGCAGGCTTGGTGTACATCCTGGCAATGTCAGCCACACGTAAGCCACTTTCATATTTTTCTACAATTTCTTTCTTTAATTCTATCGTGCTTCTCACCATCTCTACCAAAGGGCTGGCACTAGCAGCTTTCTTTGGGTTTATTTAACAGTCACACAGAATAAAGAAGTGCAAAAAACAATGAATTATTCCAAAATGTTTCCTATGAGCTCGCAGGATAACGTTCACTCACCGAGAAACAAAGTGATACTGCATCAGAATGCGTGTGTGGGAGGCTGTGTGCGCGTGGCACTCAGACATGTTCTGTACCACCGACGAGAACAGAGGAAAGTAAAAAAAAAACGAGTCAATATTTTTATGAAAAAAGTCGGCGATAACTGAAATTCACGAAAACAGAGCCTAACAAAAAGAGAGGGTCTACTGTAAGTGCAAAGGACAGTGCTGAGAAGAAGAGGATGATGCCCATTGAATTAAAGCATGAAATCATAGAAAAACACGAGAAAATCGCTTTTGTTTCAGTGCAAAAGCCTTCGACAAGTGTGACCATGGCGTAATAGCGCACAAAATGCGTGCTAAAGGAATAACAGGAAAAGTCGGTTGATGGATCTATAATTTCCTCACTAACAGAACACAGAGAGTAGTCGTCAACAGAGTAAAGTCCGAGGCAGCTACGGTGAAAAGCTCTGTTCCACAAGGCACAGTACTCGCTCCCATCTTGTTCCTCATCCTCATATCCGATATAGACAAGGATGTCAGCCACAGCACCGTGTCTTCCTTTGCAGATGACACCCGAATCTGCATGACAGTGTCTTCCACTGCAGACACTGCAAGGCTCCAGGCGGACATCAACCAAATCTTTCAGTGGGCTGCAGAAAACAATATGAAGTTCAACGATGAGAAATTTCAATTACTCAGATATGGTAAACATGAGGAAATTAAATCTTCATCAGAGTACAAAACAAATTCTGGCCACAAAATAGAGCGAAACACCAACGTCAAAGACCTGGGAGTGATCATGTCGGAGGATCTCACCTTCAAGGACCATAACATTGTATCAATCGCATCTGCTAGAAAAATGACAGGATGGATAATGAGAACCTTCAAAACTAGGGAGGCCAAGCCCATGATGACACTCTTCAGGTCACTTGTTCTATCTAGGCTGGAATATTGCTGTACACTAACAGCACCTTTCAAGGCAGGTGAAATTGCTGACCTAGAAAATGTACAGAGAACTTTCACGGCGCGCATAACGGAGATAAAACACCTCAATTATTGGGAGCGCTTGAGGTTCCTAAACCTGTATTCCCTGGAACGCAGGAGGGAGAGATACATGATTATATACACCTGGAAAATCCTAGAGGGACTAGTACCGAACTTGCACACGAAAATCACTCACTACGAAAGCAAAAGACTTGGCAGACGATGCAACATCCCCCCAATGAAAAGCAGGGGTGTCACTAGCACGTTAAGAGACCATACAATAAGTGTCAGGGGCCCGAGACTGTTCAACTGCCTCCCAGCACACATAAGGGGGATTACCAACAGACCCCTGGCAGTCTTCAAGCTGGCACTGGACAAGCACCTAAAGTCAGTTCCGGATCAGCCGGGCTGTGGCTCGTACGTTGGTTTGCGTGCAGCCAGCAGCAACAGCCTGGTTGATCAGGCTCTGATCCACCAGGAAGCCTGGTCACAGACCGGGCCGCGGGGGCGTTGACCCCCGGAACTCTCTCCAGGTAAACTCCAGATGAAACTTGTGACTTAGTGCAGTTAGCCTCACAAACACTCCATTTTCTCTTATAATAAGATCTCAAAAGTGCAAGAATGGGAAGATATGATCAGAGCAATAATTATTTTTACCTCTGGAGTGACCGCCACCACCCATCACATGACATATTTTATTCATTCTAGAGTATATGTTTCTATGTTATTTATATGGTTTATTATGTCATATTAGATCAACTGTGATAGATAAATAAGCTGTAGAGTTGATATTAGCATTATACTTAAGTATTTTCTCCATTCCAGGAGAATTCGTGAGAGCCAGGAATTCCACTGGAAAGGATTAATGGCATTTCAATTAATTTCAATTAAAAAAAAAATTAATTTGATATACAGTGGACCCCCAAGTTTCATGAACCTCACGCTTCCTGAATTTCGACTTTCGGCATGGGTGATGAATGTTGCAGCGAGGAGAAGGCTGGAGGCAGTGGAGATGTCATGTCTGAGGGCAATGTGTGGTGTGAATATAATGCAGAGAATTCGTAGTTTGGAAGTTAGGAGGAGGTGCGGGATTACCAAAACTGTTGTCCAGAGGGCTGAGGAAGGGTTGTTGAGGTGGTTCGGACATGTAGAGAGAATGGAGCGAAACAGAATGACTTCAAGAGTGTATCAGTCTGTAGTGGAAGGAAGGCGGGGTAGGGGTCGGCCTAGGAAGGGTTGGAGGGAGGGGGTAAAGGAGGTTTTGTGTGCGAGGGGCTTGGACTTCCAGCAGGCATGCGTGAGCGTGTTTGATAGGAGTGAATGGAGACAAATGGTTTTTAATACTTGACGTGCTGTTGGAGTGTGAGCAAAGTAACATTTATGAAGGGATTCAGGGAAACCGGCAGGCCGGACTTGAGTCCTGGAGATGGGAAGTACAGTGCCTGCACTCTGAAGGAGGGGTGTTAATGTTGCAGTTTAAAAACTGTAGTGTAAAGCACCCTTCTGGCAAGACAGTGATGGAGTGAATGATGGTGAAAGTTTTTCTTTTTCGGGCCACCCTGCCTTGGTGGGAATCGGCCGGTGTGATAATAAAAAAAAAAAAAAATAAAGCCTCGCAGTTCGCAATTTACCTCGCAATTCGTCCGTCATATGGGACGTGTTCATGCAGCTGGGAGCAGCTGGGCGGCCTGGAGAGGCCAGGCATACACAAAGACTCCCACACAACATTCAGAGAGTCAGTGTGGCATGATTTGTGGGCAAGTGATCATCACCCCATGGATTCATACATTTCATAATAATCCATTGTTTTTGTGCTTGCAATTGCTAAATAAGCCACCATGGGTGCAAAGAAAGCTCCTAGTGCCTGCCCTTTGGTGAAGAAGGAAAGAAACATGATAGAATTCAAGAAAAAACTCATAGTAAAGTACCAAAGTGGAGGAGGAAGAGAGAGGGGAGAATGTGCCTTCTTCAGTGTTTCAGTGATTCTACGATATGTATGATACTAAAGCAGCAGGAATCGATAAAGACTATAGTGCCAGCCAGCGATGAAGTGTAGCATTAACAGTGTAGCAAGTAAGTTAAACAATTAACCCTTTCAGGGTCCGTCCCATAGATCTACGGCTTTACGTCCAAACCGTAGATCTATGCCAAAATTCTAGCGGCGTCAAATTTAGCGCGAAAAGGCTGGTAGGCCTACATGTGAGAGAACGGGTCTGAGTGTTGTGTGTGCGCGCCATAAACAAAAATTCTAGGCGCCCACATAGCATTGTGGGAACGCCAGCTCAGTTACCTTTGTTCACTATACCTCGTCGCAAGGCAGCTCTCACTCCAAGGAAAATTGGGACTATCCTCTTTCTATCTGATAGTTCTGACTCTGATGGAAGTGGAAATGAAGACGAATTTTTTGGCTTTGATCAGTTAGTGACCAAAAGAAATGACCAGGATATCGGCAATAGTGCAGAAAACCCTGACGATCCTCAACCTTCTACCTTTGGTGTGGGCACGCCTCAGTCACGTTCAGTTGTACCTCATCGCAAGAGAAAACTATTATTTTCACGTGGCCAGGCCTCTGACTACAGTAATGATGATGATAGTGATGTGGATTGTGATTTTATTGCTCTTGACGATCATTCGAGTAGTGATAGTGAGGAAACATATTCACCAGTGAAGCGTCGGTATATACACTGCCGCATGCACTCAGGTAATGTTCCCTATGCAGTGGATGGAGGACATCCCGGAGTACATCCTGGAGTACATCCCATGGCCCTACACCAGGAATAGACAGTGAAAGTGAGGATGATGTGGCTACACTTGGCATGGATAGACCACAGGCATCAGTGGGTGGTGGTAGTGGTGATGGTAGTGCCACGGCCATGCGTGACTCACCAGCCCAGGCTGGGACCCACACTGCTGACTCCTCAGTTCAAGGACAAAGTGGAGCATCAGCCACCAGCCCACCACAACCACAACTACCAGCACAACCAGCTTATGATGTCCAGCATCCACCAGCAAACTGTATCTGGGATTGGCAGCAAAATCCCAATTTTGTTCCCAAGCCCCACCACTTTGATGACTCTCAAAGTGGAATTCTACCTACTTGTTCCCTTGGAACCACGGCCAATGAACTGGAATTCTTTGAATTATTCTTTAACCAGTCCTTGATGGAAACTATTGTCAGGGAAAGTAATAAGTATTTTCAGTACACCATGGCAAATACGATCATATCACCACAGTCATGACTACACCGGTGGAAAGAGATGACTGTTGCAGAAATGTATTTGCTTTTTGCAACAACAATGCTTATGCCTCATGTCTATAACCATAATATAAAATCATACTGGTCCACAGATTGACTAATTTCTACCCCGGTCTTCAGTGAAATCATCCCAGTGAACTGGTTTATCTTACTGTTATGTATGTTGCACTTCTCTGACAAAACCAGGCCTGACAGAAGTGACAGGTTATACAAGATTAGAAATGTTTTTATGTATCTGAAACAAAAGTTCAACATGTGCTTTTATCCATTCAAGAATCTTGTACTTGACGAGTCTATGATTTTGTTCAAAGGTAGACTGTCATTCAAACAGTATATACCGAGCAAGAGGAAACGCTTTGGTATAAAACTGTTTGTACTCTGTGACTGTGACAGTGGCCTGGTGTTGGATATTGTTGTATACACGGGAAGTAAAGCATTGAAGGATACCAGGATGTTATTGGGTATCTCAGGTGACGTAGTGAGGAGCATGATGGCACCTTATCTTGGTAAGGGGCATACATTATATACTGATAACTGGTACACAATCCCTTTACTCAGTAATTTCCTGCA
Organism: Cherax quadricarinatus; assembly: GCF_038502225.1. Taxonomy (NCBI): domain Eukaryota; kingdom Metazoa; phylum Arthropoda; class Malacostraca; order Decapoda; family Parastacidae; genus Cherax; species Cherax quadricarinatus. Next base: position 17,745,060 of record NC_091372.1, on the reverse strand, counting down.
AGTGAACATGACAGATGTGTGTGGCACAGTGCGTTCTAATCGTAAACATATGCCCAGGTTCAACGCAGGCACTCGTGGTGAAGAGGTGCAGGTGTTTACTGCCAATGACATCATGGCATTATGGTGGCATGACAAACGAGATGTCACATTGTTGACAACCATTCACCTTAACGAAATGCAAGACAGTGGCAAAGTTCATAGAGTGACTAATGAAGGTATTCGAAAACCAGTGACAGTGATTGATTATACACAAAACATGTGCTCGGTTAACAAATGTGACATGCAGATTGGCTTCGTTGATTGTGTTCATAAGAGTTACAAGTTTTACATGAAACTTTCTTCCACGAGACTCGGTAATTATTATTATCATTACTAATATGACGTCTGGAGACATAAAGCACTCTTACTGATTTTAATGTATACCTGCACGCCAGCACAGTATGTAAGTTTATTTAAGTACAGGTATACATAAGTATAATTATCAGTGAACCCCCGGTTTACGATATTATTTCATTCCAGAAGTATGTTCAGGTGCCAGTACTGACCGAATTTGTTCCCATAAGGAATATTGTGAATTAGATTAGTCCATTTCAGACCCCCAAACATACACATACAGACGCACTTACATAATTGGTCGCACTGGGAGCTGATCGTAAACCGGGGGTCCACTGTATATATAAAATATGCAATAACTTTTAAAAACACTTAAAATTTTGGAGTTTCCAGACATAACGGAGAGACTTAGTGCTTACGGATCTCACAGAGAATGTAAACAAACTGGGTGGGGCGCAGTGACCGTATTAGAAAGTCAGGTGGGGGGAGCCGTATATCGAGTTTTGGTCATAATTTGAAATGACCGTATTAGTGGAACGCCGTAAAGCGAAATGCCGTAAAGTGGGGCCCTACTGTATATGAGAAGAAGAATACTTTTTTTTTTTACATATATAACATTAAGAGAATTGTTCAGCATTATTGTTACTAGGATCACATGAGGGAAAGGTGGTACATTTTTATAGTAGCTTTGAAGCAGCTGGCAGATAGGGAGACTGTTGAGATATTAGGTAGGGAGTTCCAGATTTTAGGTCCTTTTACGAACATTAAGGTTTTACAAAGATTAAGACGGACACGTGGAATATCAGAGATTTTCGTATCTAGTGTTGTGTCTATGAGTTCTATTGCAACTACAGTGGTACCCCGAGGATGATGATGTTGAAATTAAACTTGACGATCCACAGGACCAGGCTAATTTGATGGGTGATGTATGGGAGAAAATTCTCTCCCACAATAACAGTCCTCAATTTAACAATAATCATTATCAGTTGGTAAATGAATGGAGAGATGAGAACTTGGATGATCTACAACCAGTACCTTCCATCGATACTTCAACTCTTGAAGATGCCCACCCGCTTACTAGACCTATTACATTACTAGAAATGAGTCAGGTTATTGTAAGAATGCGAAATAGAGCCCCTGGCCTCTCTGGAATAACAATGAAACAAATAAAGTTCCTACCCAGAAATTGTAAACAGTCTTTGGTAAATATCTTTAATGCCATCTTGGCCTCAGGACATTTTCCAGTGGTTTTTAAGACTGCTAGGATGATCTTTCTAGGTAAGCCCAATAAAGACATCCACCAACCTGGGAACTATAGACCTATATCTTTACTTGAAGTCACTGGAAAAGTTCTTGAGAAGGTCATTTCCAACAGATTGAACTACTATATGGAGTTTAATCACTTTTTTACTGAAAAGCAATTTGGTTTTAGAACCCATAGAGGTACCAATCATGCAATAAATGTTATTTTCGATACTGTAGCAAGTCTAAAACATCAGGGCAATCTTGCCTTAATTGCCACAAGAGATGTTCATAAAGCTTTTGATAGCTTATGGCATGATGGCCTTATATACAAACTCATTGACCTACCAGACCATAACTGGACTTTTCTCAGAGTAATATATAATTTCTTAACTCAAAGAAAAATCATTCCCACCTTTCATGGCAGGTCGACAGAGCCTTTTATACCGACAGCTGGTGTCCCACAAGGTTCTTGTCTCAGTCCACTTCTGTTCAACATTTATGTGAATGACCTTCCTCAACCAGAGTTTAATGATACAATTGTGACACAGTTTGCAGATGATGTTATTCATGTCGTCTCATCAACTCCGGTAACAGGAAAATACAAGTATGAGAGAGTCATAGAAAAAATGAATATTGAACTTCGTCGAACATCTAATTGGGAAAAGAAATGGAGAATTACGACTAATCCTGACAAGGTCCTTGTTAGCACGATAGGATGTTTTGCATCAACAATTGAAGATAAAGGGGGTACCTCCATCAGAGGTACACCTGTAGCCATTAGAAACCCTAACAAGATTTTGGGATATAAAATAGACAGGCTGCTCCACTCAACCTCTCATGTAACTAAAAAGATCAACACAGCCAAAGCCGGTCTTAGCAGTCTCTTTCGATTCAATCAAGCCCCTCAACATGTCAAAAAACATCTGTATAAAATGTTAATAAGACCTATACTTGAATACCCTTGTGTCCCAATGTTATTAACAACAAAGACCAATATGCTACGGTTACAAAGGGTCCAGAATAGAGCTCTTCGCTTCATTACCAATACCAGGAGGAGAGACAGAGTTAAAATGGCAGATTTACACATACAACAAGATATTACTGCCATAAATGTACGCCTTGACACCCTAAAAAAGAAACAACTCTATACAATGCAAGAACTATACATGCCAGATAGAGAACATCCTATACAAGTGGTAAATACCACGGATTATATCATCAATACTCCTCCTCACAGGACTCAAAGAATGACTCTCCCACAAGGGGTCCGTCGTTTTATACATAAAGCTGATTACCATCGACCCATGATATTGAGCAACCTCCCTGATGAAGAAGATTGGGTAACACCAGAACCCTTCTATGTATACTGAGAACATCATCGCCCCAAATAAGGGAGACATCTTATATTTATTTATTTATTTATTTATTTATTATAAATTTGTGCACACATACAGAGGTACAAAAAAAAAATACAGATAAGAGCAGTATGCCAAAGCCACTTATACTATGCATAGCATTACGGGCTGGCTTAAAATTAACTTAAGATTAACTAAGCAATGATGAAGTCAGTGATAAAACATTAATGTAAACAGATTACTATAAAGCACAAGTGAGTATTACAAAGACAGGTCATATGAAGGATTCTGTTAGGTAGTGTATTTAAAAAATAATAAAGTTAGATTCGGTTTTAGGTTTAACATTTATGTGATATAATTGTGAGAAACATTTAAGATATACAATTTATAAGGTTCAGTTATTCAGTATTTATTTGGTTTTGGGTGAGTAAGTGATCTTTGAGTAGAGACTTGAATTTATAAACAGGTAGTGTTTCTTTTATATTTACAGGTAATGAATTCCAGATTTTAGGGCCTTTTATGTGCATTGAGTTTTTGCATAGTGTGAGATGAACACGAGGAACATCAAAGAGTGATCTGTGCCTTGTGTTATGGTCATGTGTTCTGTTGAGGTTGGCAAGGAGATGTTTGAGGGAAGGGTTAATATCAGAGTTAAGTGTTCTATGTATGTAATAGGTGCAGTAATAAGTATGGATGTTTTGTATGGTGAGTAGGTTTAGTGTATTGAATATTGGTGGAGTGTGCTGCCTGTAGTGAGAATTTGTTATCATTCTAACTGCAGCCTTTTGTTGGGTAATTAGTGGTCTGAGATGGTTAATTGTTGTTGAGCCCCATGCACAAATTCCATAGGTGAGATAGGGGTAAATAAGAGAGTGATATAGGGCCAGGAGGGCTGACTGTGGAACATAGTACCGTATCTTCGATAGTATGCCTACAGTCTTGGAAATTTTCTTAGAAATTTGTTGTATATGTGTATGAAATTTGAGTCTATTATCAAGGTGGATTCCTAAGAATTTTCCCTCTGTTAGCTTTGTGATAGGTGATCCGTTTATCATTATGTTAAGAGGGACATCTGTAGCTCTGTTACCAAACTGAATGAAGTAGGTTTTGTCAATGTTTAGTGTAAGTTTGTTAGTCCTCATCCAGGTAGATATTTTCTGTAATTCGGTATTTACAGTATTGGCTAGTGTGACTGGGCTCGGGTGAGAGAAGACGTATGTAGTGTCATCTGCAAATAGTGTGGGTTTGAGTAATTGCGAAGCATTTGGAAGGTCATTTATGTATAGGAGAAAGAGAAGAGGGCCAAGGACACTTCCCTGTGGGACACCAACTGTAATTGGTTGCGCAGAAGAGTTTGCCCCATTTGCGTACACATATTGGCTTCTGTTGCTGAGGTATGACTTGAGGTAGTTGAGGGAGTGCCCTCTTATACCATAGTGTGACAATTTTACGTGGAGCAAGTCATGGTCAACTGTATCAAAAGCTTTACGTAAGTCAATGAAGATCCCCAGTGGGACTTCTTTTTTCTCTATTGCAGTGTATATATGTTCTAGCATGTGTATAATAGCATCATTAGTATTTTTATTAGGCCTGAATCCAAACTGGCAGGGGTTGAGTATGTTTTGGGAGATAAGGTAGGAGTAGATTCGTTTATGAATTAATTTTTCGAAGATTTTTGAGAGAGGGTGTAAGTTGGATATTGGCCTATAGTTATTCAACTCTGTTTGGTCTCCTCCTTTGTGGATCGGGGTGACCCTTGCTATTTTGAGTACTGTAGGGAAGGTGGAGGATTCAATGGATTTGTTAAAGAGTGTTGCAATGATTGGAGATAGCACTTGTGACACTTTTTTGTATATAAAGGGTGGTAAGGTACTTAAATCTCCTGCCTTGTTTTTTAGTGCATTGATAATAAGGGAGACTTCGTATGGGTTAGTCGGAGCTAGGAACAGTGTGTTCGGGTAGTTGCCGGTGAGGTAGTCATTTGGTGGGGTATCTGAGCTTGGGATTTTATTGGCAAGGTTTTGTCCTATAGTGGAGAAGAAATCATTGAGTCTGTTTGCTGTTTCTGTTGGTGGGAGTTGGGGTTCATCTGATTTTGCTAATTTTATTTCGCTATTTCGTGATATCTTTTTTGTTCCCAGAATTTTTGATAGGGTTTTCCAGGTCTTTTTTATATCACCTCGTAAGTTGGATAATCTGTTCTCATAATACAATTTTTTTGCCCTTCTTATCAGGCTGGTTAGGATTGACGAGTAACGTTTTGTTTGGTCTCTGGTTATGTGACCCATTCTGTACTGCTTTTCATATTGGTGTTTTGTATTTATGGATTTGAGAATGCTGGGTGTTAGCCAGGGACTGTTCAGTCTCTTTGCTGTCATCTGTTTAGTTTTTTTAGGGCAGTGCTTGTTATAGAGGTATTGGGTCTTTTTTAGAAAATTATTAATACATTCATCAATATCTGTATAGATTTCTAGCTCAGTGTGCCAATCAATGTTTGCTAATGCTGTTGTGAAGTTATTAATGGCTGCCTCATTGTGAAGTCTGAAGGTGACTTTAGTAGTGTCTTGGGGTAGTTTACCAAGAGTTGTTATGAGGAAAGTAGGGTAGTGGTCTGTGGTATTATCTGTAATTATGCCTGATTTTAAAGAGGATATGGTGTTGGTCCAGATGTGGTCAAGTAGGGAAACACTAGTCTCTGTAACTCTTGTAGGTTTTGTTACTGCTGGTAGTAACATACAGTTACTCATCGTGTTTGTGAATTCAGTAACGTGTGGGTCCTGGTCTTGCAGGAGATTTATATTGAAGTCACCTGAGAGTAGTAAGTGATCTTTGTTCATGCGTGCATCAGTTATCATACTTCCTAGATTTTGACTAAATTGGCTAATGTTTGACTGTGGAACTCTGTAGATGTTTATCAATGTGAGAGGTTTTTGTAGGTATTTGGATTTGAATTTAGCTATTATATATTCCCCATGTTCATCCCTTGTGCAAGTATTAGTGATACATTCTAGTTGGTCTGAGTAGTATATGGCTGTGCCACCCCCTTGTTGGTCTGGCCTACAGTTGTGTATGGCTGTGTAACCAGGAATGGCATAGACATCTGTACTATCAGGCTTTAGCCAGGTTTCAGTTAGTGTAATGATGGACATATTGGCATGTAAGGAATTTAGTAATGCTATGAGGTCATCGTAATGCTTGCTTAAAGATCTGATATTGTAGTTAAAGATAGTTATGTTGTTGTTGGCACTGAGAAGTGCCTTTGATTGTTCTGCAGTGTAGTAATTACAGTAACTGTTTGATTCATTTAAGTCATTAAATAAGAGGTTGGTATCAGGATCAATGCTTGTAATCATAAGATTTGTAGTGAATTTATAGTTAGAATTAAGTATAAAACAAAGTAAATAGTCTTAAGCTAAAAAAGAGCACCTGAATTATTTAACAAATGTAAAATAATGAGCTAAGGGACTAATACAAATAAAGTGATGATCATATAATAGTGCTTGGGAATATGATAGTAGGTAGTACTATAAAGGTAATTTTTTAAAGTTAGACTTATAGTTTAAAATTATAATAAAAAGGGACTAATATAGGTTGTGGTGAACAACAAAGTGGTAATCAAATAAATGAGCTTTGGAATATAATGGCAAAATTGTGAGCTATTTACTATGGCTGGACACCACCTGCAAGAAGCCATTGTCACATAATTCTATAAACTGGCCAGAAAATTATTGCCTTCATTGTCGCATAACTATCCATTGTGCAATCGCAAAAAAAAAAAAAAAAAAAAAAAAAAAAAAAAAAAAAAAAAAAAAAAAAAAAAAAAGCAATTGCAACTTGTATAATTACTACCAATTCAGAGTCATGTACTTACATATCTGTTATATCTATGTGACTCTGATGGGTTAGTCTTATACCCCTTAAAGAATATCTTATCATTTCACATACACTTTTTAAATTACACCAAAGTGGTTGGGCCACTTACCTTTTATATCCTACCTCTCTCCCCCCTCCCACCCTTTTCCAAAATTTCTATCCTTACCCATCCTTCTTCCTTAACCATCTCACCAAAGCTCTGGTCTGGACAAGAACAAGAACAAGGTACCCCGAGTTTTGTACAGCTCTCAACTGAACAATTATTTAAGTGTATTATTGTAAGTGCTTTTGTAAGTGTACTTTTGGGGTCTGAAATGGAGTAATCTAATTTACATTATTCCTTATGGGAACAAATTCGTTCGGTAACGGCACTCGAATTATGTATGAAACTCAGGGTACCACTGTATCAAGAAAGAGTATCAGGTCATGATTAATATTATAGTTTATTGTCCTGTATATGAAGTAAGCACAGTTGTATGAGTGAATGTTACATATATTAACCCTTTCAGGGTCCACAGGCCTTCTCAGAGACTTGTTCTCAGGGTCCCCCAAATTTCAAAAAAAAAAAAAAAAATTTTCTTGTGAAAAGATAGAGAATCTTTTCCCAATCATAATGACACCAAACGTATGAAATTTGATGGAAAACTTACAGAATTATGCTCTCGCGAAGTTAGCGGTCTCGACGATGTTTACACATCGCGATTTTGCCCACTTTGAGCCCTATTTTCAGCCAATTCCAATGTACTAGAACTCCATTTTTTCTATCAAATGAGTACAAGAAATCACCAATTTACCGATTTCAACTATCCAATATTGTGGTCAGAATTTAGCAATTTTGCCAATTTCACACAAATTTCAAAAGATGCCAATTTCCAAATAGGGTCCAGAATAAAAAAGAAAGACATTCCTGGCACTAAAATAACATTTCCTCTGTTCATTAGTCATGTCCCCACGCCCCTCTTATATTTCTTTTGCTTTCCACTTTGAATTTTTATTCTCACAAAAAAAAATAAGATTTACTGTTATGCAGACTACTGCATTAGTGTAGAAATGGTATAAATAATATCGGCGCACTTGTGAAAGAATATTAGACTCACCAGTTGACATGTATTGGATGCATAGCATGATTTGTTTACTTTTGAACTTTGGTAAAAATCGAACATTTCTGCTACTTTGAGCTCAATTTCAAGGTACTTTTCATTGTAAAACCAGTCAAAATCATCTCAATTTCTGTAATATGTCTTCCATTCTATACAATGAGACCAGGAAAACTAGAATACAACAATAAATACCATACGAAAATATAGTGCAAAGTCGCTGTTTTAATCCAAAAACACGGTCGGAGTTTTTTTTTCTCATTACGTACTGTGTGCTGCAGGATTTTTTTTTATGCTGCACACTCTGACCAAATAAACTCATTCTTTCATATGTAGGCCTACTAGCTTTCTCTCACTAGATTTGAAGGCGCTAGAATTTATGCGTACTAGTACGTCGGCCTAGGAAAGGTTGGAGAGAGGGGGTAAAGGAGGTTTTGTGTGCGAAGGGCTTGGACTTCCAGCAGGCATACGTGAGCATGTTTGATAGGAGTGGAGACAAATGGATTTTAATACTTGACGTGCTGTTGGAGTATGAGCAAAGTAACATTTATGAAGGGATTCAGGGAAACCGGCAGACTGGACTTGAGTCCTGGAGATGGGAAGTACAGTGCCTGCACTCTGAAGGAGGGGTGTTAATGTTGCAGTTTAAAAACTGTACTGTAAAGCACCCTTCTGGCAAGACAGTGATGGAGTGAATGATGGTGAAAGTTTTTCTTTTTTGGGCCACCCTGCCTTGTGGGAATCAGCCATTGTGTTAATAAAAATAAAATAGTACGTCATGGACACTGGCGCGTAAGCCATACTAGTACGGCCAAAACCCTGAAAGGGTTAAGTAGGCTTATGTTTCTGGTAAGTTGGGAAGTGTGTTGTCTGGCAATATAAAGAGTAATCATTTATACTTCTGCTTTTTGCTGTGTTATTATTGGCTTAAAGCGATTTGCTGTATGTAGTTGATCCCAAGGCAAAAATAGCGTAGGTGAGGTAGGGATAGATTAGAGAGTAGTATAATGTGAGTAGATCTGTTTGAGGTATATAGTAGCATATCTTGGAGAAGATGCCAACTGTTTTGGATACTTTATTTTTTGTAGTGTGTGTTGGAGTCAAAAAACAGACCTAGAAATTTTTCTTCATTTTGTCTGGCAATGGGAGAACCATTACTTAAAACATTTAGTTGGACCATACCCCCGGCCGGGATTGAACCCGCGGTCATAGAGTCTCAAAACTCGCGACGGGCTGGAGTTTTGAGACTCTATGACCGCGGGTTCAATCCCGGCCGGGGGTATGGTTTGTTTGCAATCGTGTCATTACGATTTCTTGAGTCATTTAGTTGGACATTTGCTGTTCTGTTGCCAAACATCACGTGTAACTCAAGCACCTGGAGTTGGCATAGTGAACAGTAAGTGCACGGTGCATGTATGGTGTATAGCACATACATAAGAGAAAATTAAAAAAGTACCGTATGAACAATTTGTAAGTAAATTGTTTTTTCAAACAAGAAATAATTAGTGCAATGAACACCAAATATCCTGTAAATATGGCCAGAAAATGCATAATCATATGTGCATGTTTTGAAAAGAAGAAAAAAGAAAGAAATGGCCAATAATATTAATTGCAAGCATGCAAGATGCAACAATGTTGCCATATGTGGATCACTTTTGGAAATTATAAACAACTATTCTTTGGTAAGTTTTAACCCAAGTTACATATTTTTAACACGTAAGATTGGGGCCAATTTTTGGGTAAAAAAAATTCCAAAAATATTTTGTCACTACAATACAATTTAATTTTACCCCTGCTGGTAGTTTAACCCTTTCAGGGTTATTTTTTCTTATGAAAATGTTAGGAATATTTTTCTGAGTGTTTTAAGCTTAAAAAAAAATTTTTGTCATCAGTACTTACCGAGGTATAGAGCCGCAAAGTTTGCAGAAAGTGATGTGCGTACGGCAACAGCGGCAACTGCCACCCACCCGGTATTCTTTTATTTACTCTAATTCAAAAGTTTCTTGCATTTTTCAATATTTTTATTTTCCAAGTAACTTATGTGCTTGGTATATATTGCTTGAATGAGAGTCTTCCTTTGAATAAAATCAAGGACTCATCAATAACAAGCTTCCTGAAGGGATAAAAATACATGCAGCACTTTTGTTTCAGGTACATAAACACATTTCTGATCTTATATAACCTGTCAGTTCTGTCAGGCCTGGTTTTGTCTGAAAAGTGTAGCATACGTAACAGTACATGTATCAGGAAACGATTGACACCTATAATGTCACTAAAACCTGGAGTTGAAATCAGGCGTTCTGTTGCCCAGTATGTGGTGACAGTGTGCTTATACACATGTGGCATAAGCATTATTGTGGCAAAAAACAGGTACATCTCTGCCACAGTTGTCTCCTTCCACTGGTGTAGCCGTGATTTTGGTGAGAGAATTGTATTTGTCATGGTGTAATCATAGTATGTGTTTGTTTCCCTGACAATGATGTCCATCAGGGGTTCATCGAAGAATAACTCAAAGCAGTCCAGTTCACTAGCATTGTTCCCAAGTGGACATGATGGCTTTATTCCACTTTGTGCTTCATCAAAGTCATGGGGACTGGGAACAAACTCGTCACCGTCCTGCCAATCCCATATGCGGTCTGCTGGTGGGTTCTGGATATTGTACCGTGGTTGTGGTTGTGCAGGTTGTGGGAGTGTGGGGTCGGGTGAGGCTGGTTGTTGTGCAGAGTCATCAGCGTGGGTAGTAGCGTGGCCCGCTGCTGGTGCCACATGGGCCGTGCCACCATCACTATCACCACCACCGCCTGCTCCCTCACTCACATCATTCATACCCATCGTAACAATATCGTCATCTTCACTACCAGGTCATGGTGTAGGGCCACGGGATGTGCTCCCAGAGTTTCTCCTTCCCCTTGGAACAGCATATGAAACACTACCAGACCGCATGCTACGTCGTACATACTGCCGCTTCGCTGGGGAATATTCACCCTCACTGTCACTAGAACTGCTTTCAATGACCTTGAAATCACTATCACTACCACATTCACTGCTAACATCTGGGTGTTGTACACGACCAAATAGTTTCCTCTTTCGTCCTGGTACAGGCGAACATGAACGTGAACAAGCTGGCCCAGCACCAGAGGTGGAAGGTTGTGGGTCATCTGGGTTTTCATCACTAATTATGTTATCCTGGGCACTTTTTCCGGTCACACTCACTTCAAAACCCTGGAATTCACTGTCACTGACATTTTCATCGCTGTTAGAGCTATCGCTTGGGAACAAAAGACCTCCAATCCGCCGAGGAGTGAGGAACTTCTTACCGAGAGGCATGGTGAAAATGGACTAACAAGATAGCGTTCCCACAATGCACCGCTGGGTCCCAGATTTTTTCACAGGGTGCACACCGACCACTGAGACCCATTCTCTCTCATGTAGGCCTACCAGGCCTTTCCCGCTTGATTTGAAGCCGCTAGAATTTGTGCATATAAATACGTCAGAAACAGTGGCGTGTAAGATGTATTTATATGGCGTAAACAGTCAAAGGGTTAAATGTAAATATTTCTTATTTATAAATTAAAATGTAAATATTTCTTATTTATAAATTACATACATTGTTTAAGTGTGAATAAGTGTTAGTGGGTTCTGCTGCTGCCTCCACGACCACTATGTACGACTTCTCTCAGTGGCCCTTATAAACCCAACACCACCACCACCACCACTTACTCACATACATTATGACATACTGTATTTTATTCATTCTAGAGCATACATCATGTTTCTATGTTATTAATATTGTTTATTATGTCATATTAGATGAATTGTGATAGATAAATAAGCCGCAGAGATGATATTAGCGTCATATTGAAGCATAATAAACTCGCCTTCCTCTCGCATCCTACCTGTCTTCCATACACCAATAGAGTCAATAAAGGTAAGTGTGATGTTAAATGTTCATTTATCCATTTTATTAGTGCTTTATATTTATTTGTCATTGTTTTCTGTATGTATATCTACATGTATATTTAATATTTAAAAAAAATATTTTTTGTTAATACTTTTGGCCGTCTGAAATGGATTAATTGGATTTCCATTATTTCTTATGGGGAAAATTAATTCGGCTAACAGCAAAATCAGTTAAAGGCAAGCTCTCTGGAACGGATTAATGCCGTTCCCCGAGGGGTCCACTGTACATTATTCCAATCGACCAAATTCTTAGCCATTTCACTAGTATTCCTTCCATTTTATCGACTGAGCACAAGAAATCACCCAGTCAACTGTTTCAACTACCCAATAAAGTGATTGGAAATTGGTAATTTGGCCAATTTAACACAAAGTTTAAAATATTCCTGTTTCAAAATAGGGTCCAGAATAAACAAAATGTAGACATTCCTGGCACTAAACTAAATTTTCTCTGTTCATTAGTTATGTTTTCAGGCTTTACAAATGAATTCCATTTTGATTTTTTATTCACATAATGAATTTTCATTCAAACCAAAAAATGGATGATTTACTGTTATGCAATATTGTAATAATTGTATAAATAATATCACCACATTCGTGGAAGTATATCAGACCCAACAGTTGATGTGTATTTGACTCATGATGACATTTGTTTACTCTTGAACATTGGCAAAAATTGAGCGTTTCTGCTACTCTGAGCTCAGTTTCAAGCCATTTTCAGTAATAAAACCAATCAAAATCATATCTAATTCTGTAATATATCTTCCATTCTATCAAATGAGACCAAAAAATCACAAAAACAACTATAATAAACATACAAAACAACATTGCAAAGTCACTGTTTTAATCGAAAATCACGGTCTCAGTTTTTTTTTCTCTCTCATTATACACTGTGTGTTGCAGGATTTGTTTTATGTGCTGCACACTCACCACATAGATGTATTCTCTTATTTCTAGGGCCAAATTTACCGCTCAGAGCTCATCTGAGCGAGCTGAGCTCGTGGCGTAGAACTATGGTTTGGACCCAGAACTCAAAGCCATAGAACTATGGCAAAGACCCTGAAAGGGTTAAAGATTAAAACATAAAATCATTGAAGTTATGATTAAATAGGGATGTTCAATCTAACATGCACTTCAAGTTGCAAATAAGAACAACTTACCAGATCAAAAGGATATCTCAGATGAGACATGGTTAACACTGAAGCAAGCTTGAATAATGCCACAAAACCTGAAAAACAAGAGTAAAATATTACTACAAATTCCTCAAAAATTAAAACACAAGAGAATAAATCATTTAAATGCAGTAAAAGCAGGGGACTGACAATGTCCATTAACCCTTAAACTGTCCAAACGTAGATCTACGTTGACGTGCATAGTGCTCCAAACGTAGATCTGTGTCCAATTTTATATGCTTTCAAATGGAGAAAATAAAGGTCGGAGTGCTACACACGTCAACATAGATCTACGTTTGGACAGTTTAAGGCTTAAATCCAAATAATATTTAAAAAATAGCAAATGAGGCATTTAAGTATCTTACTAATACAGTACAAGAGGTGTGCCAAATCATCAGTATCACTGGGTATTGGCTAGTTTATGGTATCGGAAAAGGTAAACAATTGCTGATACAAGCCAACATTTTTATAAAAACGCTGTAATACACATGTACCTCAAAATACAGTAAACCCTCTCATTAACAGATTTTGGACAAAAAATTGGCAGGACAACTCTCATTAACAGATTTTGGACAAAAAATTGGCAGGAAAAAAGTAAATATCAGATATATTGGGCAAAACTCTGTAATTCCAGATTTTGTCTGTAGTGACAGAGTTTGGCTGTCTTCCAAAGAATTAGGCCAAGTCTGATGACTCAGACACTTGTCCTGCACAGGCCAAAGTGGCCACAACCAGGACTGTAGGCTACCTGTGCCTGTTTGTGCTCATGCATACACCCATTTTTCAGTCTCTAATTTTCCCTGGATGAGAGTGTTTTTGTTTGACTTTATTAGCATACCAAGTAAAATGCAATTAACAATGGTTTCTAAAGCAAGTGTTAATAATAATAATAATAATAATAATAATAATAATAATAATAATAATAATAATAATAATAATAATAATAATAATAATAATAACAAATTTATTTTGACATGATACATGGTTATACAAAGGAATATAATAGTTGGGTGTACATGCCTAAAGCCCCTTGTATGCAGAGCATTTTGGGTAAACTTAAATTAACTTAAGATTAATAAGGCAATAACAGATTATATGGTCATTAGATGAGTTACAATGAGCACAAAACAACTGAATATTATTAGGTAATGCTATATGGCTTTAATAAGTCTAGTAGAGAAGTTGGTGCCCCAGAGGTCTGATCGCTAAAGCTCTCGTTTCACACAGTAAGGGTCTGCGTTCGATTCCCAGCGCAGGTGGAAACATTGGGCATGTTTCTTTGCAATAGTTGTCTATATTCACCCATCACTGACCACTACCCCACCTTTCTCTTAACAAACATTAATAAACCACCACTGGAATACAACAAAGTTTCATTTAGACTCCATGACGAGGCCTCAATAAGTAACTTTGCAGCAGAGCTAGAGACGGTTGACTGGCCTACAGAATTCTCCAATGCAAATGGTATCGATGATTGGACAGATATATTTCTTAGCAAATTAGAGTACACAACATACATTGTCCTATAAAAACAAAACAGATTATGAATAAATGGCTAGGTTGCCCTTGGCTGACTAACAGCATACTAAGATCCACTGATAAGAAACACCAATATGAAAAGCAATATAGACAGGGCTTAATACACATAGATATTATTAAACACTATGCATCAGTTCTCACCAAAATAATAAAAAAATGCCAAATAATTGTACTACACCAGCAGATTCACTGAAACAAGAGGAGATATAAAAAAAAGACCTGGAAAACACTCACTCAGACTCTGGGCACCCACAAACTGAAAAAACTAGAGATATTGTCCTAACTAACCTGAACAAAACACCACTACAACCTATTGCTACAAATAACAAGATAAATTACTTCTTCTCAACCATAGGATCAAATCTCGCCGGTATAATCCCAGGTATCAACGCCCGAGCAACTGATTACTTAGATGGGAATTTCCTGACCACCCTCTATCTTGAACTGAGCCCACTGAAGTCACCACAATTATCAAGTCACTTTAAAATGAATCAGGGAATCTGTCACAAATCCCACCTTTATTATACAAGAGAGCTGCCCATGTCCTTTTGCATGTTATTTCATTACTTTATAACAAATCATTAGAAAATAGCACTTTCCTGACACTACTCAAGACAGCAAGGGTTACATTAATACACAAAGGTGGTAACCCCACAGATGTAAACAACTATAGGCCAATATCAAACTTACCATTACTATCCAAAATCTTCGAGAAACTCGTGCACAAGAGATTATATTCATTTATAACAGCACAAAGGATACTCAACCCCTGCCAATTTGGCTTCAGAAAAAATAAAAGCACAAACAATGCAATTATAAAAATGGTAGATCTGCTTTACACAGCACTGGAAAATAAGGAATATCCATTAGGACTTTTTATTGACCTAAGGAAAGCTTTTGACACAGTAGACCACGGCATCCTACTCCACAAACTTGACCATTATGGTATAAGAGGCCATGCATTTGCATATTTCAAATCCTACCTTACTAATAGGTATCAGCATGTCACCATTAAAGACACAACTTCATCAACACGACCACTTGATACTGGAGTGCCACAGGGAAGTGTCCTTGGTCCCCTGCTCTTCCTCTTATACATACATCAACGATCTTCCCAACATATCACAACACCGGAAACCAATTCTCTTTGCTGACGACACGACTTATGTCATCCCCCACCCAAATCTTGTCACCCTCAGCACCATTGTTAACGAGGAGCTACTAAAAATATCTACTTGGATGACAGCCAATAAACTTAAACTTAACACTGACAAAACCTTCTATATTACGTTTGGTAACAGAGCAGGTGTTGCACAACTTAACATTAAGATCGACAACATTCTTATTGCCAGACATAATGTGGGCAAATTCCTGGGCCTACACCTCAATAGCAACCTGAAATTCAGCACCCATATCCAATGCATAACAAAAAAAGTATCCAAAACGGCTGGGATCCTCTCCAAAATATGCTACTACGTGCCATAATCAGCCCTTCTCACACTGTACTATTCACTCATCTATCCCTACCTCACAAGTAGGCTTTTATATTTGTGCTTGAGGATCAGCAGCAGCAACACACCTAAAGCCAATAATAACCCTACAGAAAGCCACAGTAAGAATTATCATGCAATCCAATACTAGGCAACAACCCCCCCCCCCACTCTTCAAAGATCTAAACTTACTCAGTGTGCAGAACATCCACACTTACTACTTTGCAACCAACATTTACAAAACCATAAATTCCAATATTAACCCTGAACTAAAACACTTTCTTGATAGTTGTGACAAGACCCACAGGCACAACACCAGGCACAAAAATCTCTGACCTTCCTTGTGTCTGGCTAAACCTATACAAAAATTCAATGTACATTAAGGGGCCTAAAATCTGGAACTCCATTCCTGAAAACTCTAGAACTGCAGACATAACCATCACTTTCAAAACTACCTTTAAAAACATCTTATCTCCCTGACACTCCACAGTCAGCTAATACACGAAAACCACCTGTTCTCTTACATCTTGCACACATAAAAAACAAACTAGACCTACTTTCGATATCTATGATTCCCCCCAATTTACACTCACCCTCACCCAAATGACTATAAACATAAAATTTTGAATAAAGTTACTGCCTAACAAATCTTAAACTAGTCATAAGTTCGTCTGAGATACTCCAATATATGAGCTTTAACCCTTTGACTGTTTTGGCCGTATATATACGTATTATAAGCCAGTGTTTTGGACATGTTTATACTCAATAATTCTAGCGGCTTCAAATCAAGCAGGAGAAAGCTGGTAGGCCCACAGGTGAGAGAACAAATTTCAAACGCATGTACAACAAATTTCCAAGAAAATCTCCAAGATAGTAGGCATACTATCGAAGATAAGAAAATAAGAACATAAGAAAAGAGAAACACTGCAGCAGGCCTGTTGGCCCATACTAGGCAGGTCCTTCACAAATCCATCCCACTAATGAATATTTGCCCTCATAAGAACATAAGATCATAAGAAATAAGGAACACTGCAACAGGTCTACTGGTCTTTGTGAGGCAGCTCCAATACTCCCCACCGGCTTAAGCCAATGCCTTGACCTAGTGAGGTCAGGCACATCACTAAAGGGATTAGCACTGCGTCAGACCTAGTAGCTAGTCAAGTTCATTTCACACCCACCCACACCCACCCATAAGACCATAAGAATATAAGAAAGAAGGAACACTGCAACAGACCTACTGTCCCATGCGGAGCAGGTCCATGTCCCCCCTGGATAAGACCAATGACCCCCCCGGATTATCCCAATGACCCACCCAGTCTGGTCATCCCCATTCATGGATGGAGCACTGTACCAGACCCAGCAGCACAAGTTAGTCAGGTCCAACTCACACCCACTCATGTATTTATCTAACCTATTTTTAAAACTACACAACGTTTTAGCCTCAATAACTGTACTCGGGAGCTTGTTCCACTCATCCACAACTCTATTACCAAACCAGTGCTTTCCTATATCCTTCCTGGATCTGAATTTTTCCAACTTGAAACCATTGCTGCGAGTCCTGTCTTGGCTGGAAATTTTCAGCACACTATTTACAATCCCCCTTTATTTATTCCTGTTTTCCATTTATACACCTCGATCATATCCCCCCTAATTCTACACCTTTCGAGAGAGTGCAGATTCAGGGCCCTCAGTCTATCCTCATAGGGAAGATTTCTGATACAAGGGATCATCTTTGTCATCCCCCTTTGTACGTTTTCCAGAGCATTTATATCCATTCTGTAATACGGTAACCAGAACTGAGCAGCATAGTCTAAATGAGGCCTAATCAAGGATATATAAAGTTGAAGAACAACCTGAGGACTTCTATTATTTATACTTCTAGATATGAAGCCAAGAATTCTGTTAGCTTTATTGCGAACACTAATGCACTGCTGTCTTGGTTTTAGATTACTGCTAACCAGAACTCCTAAATCCTTTTCGCAACTGGTAGTATTAAGATCTACATTATTTAGTTTATATGTGGCATGGTTATTTAACTGTCCAACATTTAGAACTTTGCATTTGTCAATATTAAACTGCATCTGCCACTTCTCCGACTATTACTAATAGGTATCAGTATGTTACCATTAAAGACACAGCATCAACAACACGGCCACTTGATACTGGAGTTCCGCAGGGAAGTGTCCTTGGTCCCCTGCTCTTCCTCGTATACATCAACGATCTTCCAAACATATCCCAACACCTAAAACCCATTCTCTTTGCTGACGACACGACTTATGTCATCTCTCACCCTAATCTTGCCACCCTCAACACCATTGTTAACGAGGAGCTGATCAAAATATCGACTTGGATGACAGCCAATAAACTTACGCTTAACACTGACAAAACCTACTATATTATGTTTGGTAGCAGAGCAGGAGATGCACAAATTAACATTAAGATCGACAACACTCTAATTACCAGACATAATGAGGGCAAATTCCTAGGCCTATACCTTGACAACAACCTGAATTTCAGCACCCATATCCAACACATAACCAAAAAAGTATCCAAAACAGTTGAGATCCTCTCCAAGATACGATACTACGTGCCGCAAAATGCCCTTCTCACACTATACCACTCACTTATTTATCCATACCTCACCTATGCTATTTGTGCTTGGGGATCAACTGCAGCAACACACCTAAAGCCAATAATAACCCAACAAAAAGCTGCAGTAAGAATAATCACTAAATCCCATCCCTAGCAACACCCCCCCCCCCCACTCTTCATAGATCTAAACTTACTCCCTGTTCAGTACATCCACACTTACTACTGTGCAATCTACATCTACAGGACCTTAAACTCCAATATCAACCTTGACCTAAAACGCTTTCTTGATAGTTGTGACAGAACCCACAGGCATAACACCAGACACAAACATCTCTACGACATTCCCCGTGTCCGACTAAACCTTTACAAAAATTCAATGTATGTCAAAGGCCCTAAAATCTGGAACACCCTACCTGAGAACTCTAGACCTGCAGACACATTCATCACCTTTAAAACTACCATTAGAAAACATCTTATCTCCCTGATAAACCCCATCAACTAACTACACGAATACCACCTGGTGGTTCACACTTACACTCACTCACCCATTTGACCATAAACAGAAATATTAATCTCAATCTTAAAATAATGAATCCTATGATACTCCAATACTGAAACTATGTACTGTGCCAAAACAAAAGCATTCACATTGCTAAACTCACAAACTAGTATTTAGTCACTTAGCCATAATACCAACTTACCTCATAATTTGTAATATTTTAAAATAAAGAATTAAACTAAGTCTGCCCGAAATGCCTAGCCATGCTAGGCGTTCTAGTGGTACACTCTGTAATCATTATTTAACTACATGTAAACCACACAACAACCAAATTCTGTAAATTCAACATTGTAATCTTTATAGAGAATAAACTTTGAATTTGAATTTGAATTGTGTCAGTCTATTCAAATCATCCTGGAGTGCTCTAATATCCTCATTAGAATGAATTGGGCGGCCTATTTTGGTGTCATCAGCAAATTTGCTTATGTCGCTAATTATTCCCTCATCTATGTCGTTTATGTAAATTGTGAACAACAATGGGCCCAACACTGACCCCTGAGGAACACCGCTTGTGACGTGCCCCCATTCTGATTTCTCCCCATTTATGCAAACTCTCTGCTGTCTATTTGTCAGCCATGCCTCTACCCAGGAAAAAATTTCTCCTCCTATTCCGTGTGCCCTAAGTTTCCTCAATAGCCTCTGGTGTGGAACTCTATCGAAAGCCTTACTGAAGTCCATAAACACAATATCATATTCATTACCATGATCTACCTCCTCAAACACCTTAGTGAAAAAAGTTAGTAAATTTGTAAGACAGGAATGCCCCTTTGTAAAACCGTGTTGAGAATCATTAATCAATCTGTGCCTGTCAAGATGGCTACGAATTGCTTCGGCAATTATTGATTCCATAAATTTTCCCACTATGGAGGTAAGGCTAATTGGTCTATAGTTCGAAGCCAAGGACCTGTCACCTGCCTTGTAAATAGGTATTACATTTGCCATTTTCCACTTATCAGGCACTATGCCAGTTTGTAGTGATATGTTAAAAAGATTAGCCAAAGGTATGCTAAGTTCCTCTTTACATTCCTTTAACACCCTTGCAAACAGTTCATCAGGACCTGGGGATTTGTTAGGTTTTAGTTTCTCTATTTGTCTGAGGACCATGTCACTAGTTACCGCAATCATACATAGTTTATTATCATCCTGTTCTACGTAATCTATTATTTCAGGAATATCGCTAGTATTTTCCTGAGTGAAAACTGAGAGGAAGTAGGTATTTAGAATTTCACACATATCCTTATCACTGTCAGTGATCTGACCAGAGTTACTCTTAAGTGAGCCAATCTTGTCCCTAATCTTACTTCTGTATACCTGAAAGAACCCTTTTGGGTTAGTCTTTGAGTCCCTTGCGACCTTAGCCTCATAATCCCTTTCTGCTTTTCTTATTCCTTTTTTTATTTCTCTCTTTAATTGAATATATTGATTTCTTAACTGCCCATCCCCTCTTTTGATACACCTACATATGCCTCTCTTTTGATCAATGAGATGTTTTAATCTATTGTTCATCCATTTGGGATCATTTTTGTTAGATCTAATTTCCCTACTCAGAACAAAAGTTGTCTGGGCAGCTAGAACTATGCTCTGAAAAACGTCATATTGGCAACCAAGATCACCTACCTGACCCATAGTCAGGACATCCCAATTTAGCCCACCCAAGTAATTTTTCAGTCCCATGAAGTCGGCCAAGCGAAAATCTGGGACAGAGATTTGATTGCAGTTATCTGGGTAATTCCATGATAAATCACGAAATCGTAATGACAAAATTGCAAACAAACCATACTCCGGCCGGGATTGAACCCGCGGTCAGAGAGTCTCAAAACTTCAGCGACGGGCTGGAGTTTTGAGACTCTCTGACCGCGGGTTCAATCCCGGCCAGGGTATGGTTTAATTCCATGATATATTGAAACTAAGTGATTTGTGATCACTTTCCCCAAGCTCATCATTAACCTCAAGATTATTAATTAGTGAATCTTTGTTGGCAAGAACCAAGTCAAGCAGATTGTTTCCTCTAGTTGGTTCTGTCACAACCTGTTCTAAAAAGCAATCCTGAACCGTATCAAGAAAGTCACTAGACTCAAGATTTCCAGTCATATTGTTCCAATCAATTTGTCTAAAGTTAAAATCTCACAGTATCACAACATTTTCATATCTAGTTGCCTTATGAATTTCGTCCCATGACAGCTTGCTGCACTCCCTATCAAGGTTTGGGGGCCTATAAATCGCACCCAAATTTAATTTGTCACGTCCCTCGAGAAACTGTAGCCAAACTGATTCTGTGTTCGATGTTTCTAATCTTATATCATGTCTAAGACAACAATTTAAATTTTCTCTGACATACATCACCACTCCGCCACCCTTCCTGTTGACCCTATCAGTGTGGAATAGTTTATAACCTTGTATGTTGCATTCAGAAGGCATTTCTCTATCTTTCAGGTTGAACCAGGTCTCTGTTATACCAATAATATCTATATTACCTACACTTGCAAGTAATTTAAGCTCATCTATCTTATTTCTTAGACTCCTACTATTTGTATGGTAAACCTTTAGAGAGCTAGTTACTCGTTGCCCTCTACTATCTCTCTTTGTTTGTTGATCAATTGATACATACTGTACTATGTTCCACAGTCAGCCTTCCTCGCCCTATATCACTCACTCATTTACCCCTATCTCACCTATGGAATTTGTGCATGGGGCTCAACAACAATAAACCATCTCAGACCATTAATTACCCAACAAAAGGCTTCAGTTAGAATAACAAATTCCCACTACAGGCAGCATACTCCACCAATATTCAAAACACTAAACCTACTCACCATACAAAACATCCATACTTATTACTGCACCTACTACATACATAGAACACTTAACTCGGATATAAACCCTCCCCTCAAACTTCTCCTTACCAACCTCAACAGAACACATGACCATAACACAAGGCACAGATCACTCTTTGATGTTCCTCGTGTCCATCTCACGCTATGTAAAAACGCAATGCACATAAAAGGCCCAAAAATCTGGAATTTATTACCTGTGAATATAAAAAAAATGCTGTCTGTTTATCAATTCAAGACTCTTCTTAAAAACCACTTACTCACCCACAAGTAAATAAATACTGATTAACTGTATCTCATAAATGTATAACCTGTGACCCTATCAAATTATGATTTTTTTTGTAATTACATTATCTAATAGAATACTCCATTCTCTTGAATGTACAGTAACTCATCAAATGACCATATGACCTGTTTCTGCACTACAAATCATTGATTTTATTCAATTTGACCGGATTATATTATAAATTGTGATACAAATTTGTACAACTATAAAGCTTCTTATTTGAAATACTCATTTGTACCTCATGTTGTAATTTGTTTACTGTAACTTTTACCACTGAATATATCATTGCTTAGTTAATAAGTTAATTTTAAGCCTGCCCATAATGCTCTGCATACAAGGGGCTTTTGGCATGTACACTGAACCACTATACAATGGTCCCTCGTTTTTCGTAGTTAATCCGTTCCTGGAGTTGCTACTATTATTGAAATCTATGATTTGCGAATCAATTTTCCCCATAAGAAATAATGTAAATACAATTAATCCGTTCCTGACACCCAGAAGTACTAAAACAAAAACATTTTTTACAGGAAATATAGATGTATTGCATAAACAATACAATGGGAAATGATGAATGAAACATTAACAGCATAACACTTACCTTTATTGGAGATTCTTCTTAGTGTATGGGAGACTGGAGGAGGAGAGAGATTGGATTGTTTACAGTTTGGAAGGGGAATCCCCTTCCATCAACACCTCAGGTACCAATTGCTTTTCTGGGGTTGCTTCTCTTCTCTGTTTCTTAATGCCACTAGGACTACCTTGAGAGTCAATGGAGTCCTGTCTCGCAAAATAACTGTGGAGAGAGCTCTGTTTCTGGCGTCTCTTTAACCCTTTGACTGTCGAAAGGCCCAATCCTGAAGTGTCTCCTGGTGTCGCAAAATATTCAAAAAACAAAAAATTATTTTTTCTTATGAAAATGTTATGATTATTTTTCTGATTGTTTTAGTCCCCCCAAAAAAATTTCCCATCAGTACTTACCGAGATATAGAGGCATGAAGTTTGCAGAAAATGAGCCGCGTATAGCAACAGCGGCGACTGCCGCTCACCGGTAAACTTTGGTTTACTTGTATTTGAAGGTTTGTTGTTTTTTTTCACTATTTTATTTTTTCACATAACTTACGTGGCCTGTGAGACCAAAGTAAGGTGCAATGTACATATATACACTCGTTGTATACAACACAATAAGCACACAAACATAATTATCAATATATTGTTTACAAAACTTGTTTACAAAAACAAACAATACATTCACTTGTTAGACGAAGAATGAGGGGAGACCTGATCGAAGTGTGTAAGTGGAAGATAGGTATTAATAAAGGGGATATTAATAAGGTCTTGAGGATGTCTCTCCAAGAGAGAACCCACAGTAATGGATTTAAATTAGATAAGTTTAGATTTAGAAAGGACATAGGAAAGTATTGGTTTGGAAATAGGGTAGTTGATGAGTGGAACAGTCTACCTAGTTGGGTTATTGAGGCTAGGACTTTGGGTAGTTTCAAATCTAGGTTGGATAAGTACATGAGTGGGAGGGGTTGGATTTGAGTGGGACTTGCACATCAGAGCTTATTTCTTGGGTAGCATTGAAAATTGGGTTGGTCAAATGTTTTGTTAGTGGGATGAATTGTAAAGAACCTGCCTAGTATGGGCCAGCAGGCCTCCTGCAGCATTCCTCCTTTCTTATGTTCTTATGTAAAAAAAATTTTATTACTATTGTTCTATAATATATATACCAATATACAGTCACTGGACATATTCCTAGAAGTTCTGCAGCTTGTGGAACTCTTTGAAACATGGTGTCATACACAGTGGTGTTTTACACTCTCACACATAAAACATGGTGTCATACACAGTGGTGTTTTACACTCTCACACATAAAACATGGTGTCATACACAGTGGTGTTTTACACTCTCACACATAAAACATGGTGTCATACACAGTGGTGTTTTACACTCTCACACATAAAACATGGTGTCATACACAGTGGTGTTTTACACTCTCACACATAAAACATGGTGTCATACACAGTGGTGTTTTACACTCTCACACATAAAACATGGTGTCATACACAGTGGTGTTTTACACTCTCACACATAAAACCAGTGTGTGTGCATTTTTGTGGAAGTTTTTTTTATGTGCAAAGACAAAACACCTCATCTGAGCAGTTGTGTTATGTAGTTATCCTAGGTAAATGGTCGTGTGTCATCATTTCTTCCTTCCTAATTTCCTTCATTCCTTTCCTACCTGGAGGCTACCTGGAGGGCATTCCACCTCTCTTCCTATATTCCTTCATCTGTCCTTCCTTAGTTTTTTCCTTCCTTTCATTTAGTCCTTCCTTCATTCCTGCCTTCCCTTCTTGCTTCTGGTTTCTATAATATATATACACATATATAGTCACTAGATACTTTCATAAAACTCCTATTATCACCCTTCAGCAAGCTTGTCTTGTGTGCGAGTGTGTGGCTTATAATTGTTTTGAGTCAGAAGTCCGCAGCTGTCAAAATGACATATTGTCTCATTACTCACTTCCCCTACCACCTGTCAAAACAATGGGGTCGGATGCTGCTTCCCCTCCATTCTATCTAATTATCTTTCTCTCTCATTCCATCTCTTTCAATCTGTCTCTCTCTTTCTCTCTTGGCTTAGCGCTTTTTTTTGATTATAATAATAATAATCTCTTTCTCTCTGCCTATCTCTGTCTCACAGGTACACATAAATACAAGTATACATAGTGTAAATTACCTAGGATAACCCAAAAAATCCAGACAAAGTGTTATACTCTGCTTGAAGATGTGAGTAAACGTGATGATGACACAGTTTTGTGGCTCTCTGAGACAGAGCTAGATGGATAGACAGGGAGCTTGGCAGACAGACAAATAGACAGACAGACAAATGTTTGTTCGTCTTCTTCTTCTTCTCTTTCTTCTTCTCTTTCTTCTTCTCCTCCTTCTCCTTCTCCTTCTTCTTCTCCTCCTTCTCCTTCTCCTTCTTCTTCTCCTCCTCCTTCTTCTCCTTCTTCTTCTCCTTCTTCTCCTCCTCCTTCTTCTTCTCCTTCTCCTTCTCCTCATCCTCCTCCTTCTCCTCCTCCTGGCTCTGAGACAGAGAGCTAGACAGATAGACAGCTGCCCCCTCCCTCCACCCTCGTTTACGCTCATCAAAGGTCAGCTCTTATCAGATGTTATCTCCCCTTATCTTGTCACTGTCATGGGGTGAACTGTTTTCCATGCTTCAAGGGAACATATTATTATATATTATTATTATTATTATTATTCCTCTTCTTCCTCCTCTTCCTCTTCTTCTTCTTCTTCCTCCTCCTCCTCCTTCCTCCTCCTCCCTCCTCCTTCCTCCTCCTCCCTCCTTCCTCCTCCTCCCTCCTTCCTCCTCCTCCTCCCTCCTTCCTCCTCCTTCCTTCCTCTTCCTCCTTCCTTCCTTCCTCCTCCTCGTCTTCCTCCTCCTCCTCCTTTTCTTCCTCCTCCTCCTCTTCTTCCTCCTCCTCCTCTTCTTCCTCCTCCTCCTCCTCTTCCTCCTCCTCCTCCATTGCTTTTGGTCTCTAACTCCTCCAAATCATGACACTTCCATCTGCCTTAGAGCATCACTTGGGAAGAGAAGAGTCCCAGATTTGCTGGGGAGTCACATATTTCTTACTGCTAGACATGCTGAAAAAGGACGACTGAAATGGCATTCCCACAATGCACCACTGGCTCCCCGATTTTTGTTTATATGGTGTACACTGACCATGGAGACCCATTCTCTCACATGTGGGCCTACCAGCCTTCTCCTGGTTGATTTGAAGCCGCTAGAATTTATGCCTATAGATACGTCAAACACTGTATCTCCCATGACGTATATATACGACTGCCACAGTCAAAGGGTTAACACTTTCCTAATAGAGCCCAAGACTTTGTCACTGTACATGTTGCCAACATGGCTTGCAACAACCTTGTCAGGGTGATGTTTCTCCATAAAGCTTTCCATCTTACCCCACATAGCAAAAATCTCTTTAATTTCTGAAGAAGGCACCTTCTTCCATCTCTCTTCCTCCTCCTCTGCAGCAAGATTCTGAGCTGCGATCTGTTGCTGTTCTTAAATTCAATCATATTTCTCACCTTCTTTACCACAGGCTTGGCACTAGGAGCTTTCTTTGGAGCCATGGTAGCTTATTTAGTACTTGCAAGCACTAAAATGAGTGGAATATTATGAAATATTTCGTAGGAGCACGTGGGGGGACCTTCGCTCACTGGTAAACAATGCCAGACTGGCTGGGTAGGGAGGCCTCCCCTGCTCACACCGTGCGTACGCGCCCCAGACAAACTACTATTCGCGAGTCAACCTATGATTAACAAGCCCATGTTCATATGAAAATATCCCTATGATTTCCGAAATCTATGATTCCCGAGAACTACGAAAAGCGAGGGACCACTGTATTTCTTTTGTACAACTATGTGCCATGTCCAAATAATATTTTATATTTTTATTATCACACTGGCCGATTCCTACCAAGGCAGGGTGGCCCGAAAAAGAAAAACTTTCACCATCATTCACTCCATCACTGTCTTGCCAGAAGGGTGCTTTACACTACAGTTTTTAAACTGCAACATTAACACCCCTCCTTCAGAGTGCAGGCACTGTACTTCCCATCTCCAGGACTCAAGTCCGGCCTGCCGGTTTCCCTGAATCCCTTCATAAATGTTACTTTGCTCACACTCCAACAGCACGTCAAGTATTAAAAACCATTTGTCTCCATTCACTCCTATCAAACACGCTCACGCATACCTGCTGGAAGTCCAAGCCCCTCGCACACAAAACCTCCTTTACCCCCTCTCTCCAACCTTTCCTAGGCCGACCCCTACCCCGCCTTCCTTCCACTACAGACTGATACACTCTTGAAGTCATTCTGTTTCGCTCCATTCTCTCTACATGTCTGAACCACCTCAACAACCCTTCCTCAGCCCTCTGGACAACAGTTTTGGTAATCCCGCACCTCCTCCTAACTTCCAAATTATGAATTCTCTGCGTTATATTCACACCACACATTGCCCTCAGACATGACATCTCCACTGCCTCCAGCCTTCTCCTCGCTGCAACATTCATCACCCATGCTTCACACCCATATAAGAGCGTTGGTAAAACTATACTCTCATACATTCCCCTCTTTGCCTCCAAGGACAAAGTTCTTTGTCTCCACAGACTCCTAAGTACACTACTCACTCTTTTTCCCTCATCAATTCTATGATTCACCTCATCTTTCATAGACCCATCCGCTGACACGTCCACTCCCAAATACAGTGGACCCCCGCATAACGATGGCATCACATAGCGATTATTTCGCATACCGCTTACTTTAATCACAAAATTTTTGCCGCGCATACCGATTAAAAACCCGCTCACCGATTTTCGTCCGAGACGCATCCAATGTGCGCCCTCAGCCAGCCTCACATGTGCCGCCCGTGCCATTGTTTACCAGCCAGCCTCCGCGGTAACATCCAAGCATACACTCGGAATATTTCGTATTATTACAGTGTTTTCGGTGCTGTTTCTGGAAAATAAGTGACCATGGGCCCCAAGAAAGCTTCTAGTGCCAACCCTACACCAATAAGGGTGAGAATTACTATAGAAATGAAGAAAGAGATCATTGATAAGTATGAAAGTGGAGTGTGTATAGCCGACCTAGTCAAGCTGTACAAGAAACCCCAATCAACCATCGCTACTATTGTGGGCACCAGAAAGACAATCAAGGAAGCTGTTCTTGCCAAAGGTTTAACTGTGTTTTCGAAACAAAGATCGCAAGTGATGGAAGATGTTGAGAGACTCTTATTGGTGTGGATAAATGAAAAACAGATAGCAGGAGATAGCGTCTCTCAAGCGATCATATGTGAAAAGGCTAGGAAGTTGCATGAGGATTTAATTAAAAAAATGCCTGCAACTAGTGATGATGTGAGTGAATTTAAGGCCAGCAAAGGTTGGTTTGAGAGATTTAAGAAGCGTAGTGGCATCCATAGTGTGATAAGGCATGGTGAGGCTGCCAGTTCGGACCACAAAGCGGCTGAAAAATATGTGCAGGAATTCAAGGAGTACATAGAAACTGAAGGACTGAAACCTGAACAAGTGTTTAATTGTGATGAAACAGGCCTGTTCTGGAAGAAAATGCCAAGCAGGACCTACATTACTCAGGAGGAAAAGGCACTCCCAGGACATAAGCCTATGAAAGACAGGCTTACTCTTCTCATGTGTGCCAATGCTACTGGTGATTGCAAAGTGAAGCCTTTATTAGTGTATCACTCTGAAACTCCCAGAGCGTTCAGGCAAAAGAATGTCCTCAAGGATAATTTGTGTGTGCTGTGGAGGGCAAACAGTAAGGCATGGGTCACTAGGGAATTTTTCTATAACTGGTTACACCATGCATTTGCCCCCAATGTGAAAGATTACCTAACTGAAAAGAAATTAGAACTTAAGTGCCTCCTGGTGTTAGACAATGCCCCTGGTCATCCTACAGACGTGGCAGAGCGACTTTATGGGGACATGAGCTTCATTAAGGTGAAGTTTTTGCCTCCTAATACCACTCCTCTCCTGCAGCCCATGGACCAGCAGGTTATTTCCAACTTCAAGAAACTGTACACAAAAGCTCTGTTTGAAAGGTGCTTTGTAGTGACCTCAGAAACTCAACTGACTCTAAGAGAGTTTTGGAGAGATCACTTTAATATCCTCAATTGTGTAAACCTTATAGGTAAGGCTTGGGAGGAAGTGACTAAGAGGACCTTGAACTCTGCTTGGAAGAAACTGTGGCCAGAATGTGTAGACAAAAGGGATTTTGAAGGGTTTGAGGCTAACCCTGAGATGATTATGCCAGTTGAGGAATCCATTGTGGCATTGGGAAAGTCCTTGGGGTTGGAGGTTAGTGGGGAGGATGTGGAAGAGTTGGTGGAGGAGGACAATGAAGAACTAACCACTGATGAGCTGATAGATCAACTTCAAGAGCAAGAGGCCAGACCTGGGGAAACTGGTTCAGAGGAGGGGAGAGAGAAATTGAAGAAGTTGCCTACTACAAAGATTAAGGAAATCTGTGCAAAGTGGCTTGAAGTGCAAACCTTCATGGATGAAAATCACCCTCACACAGCTATTGCAAGCCGTGCTGGTGATTATTACACTGACAATGTTGTGAAACACTTTAGGCAAGTCATAAAGGAACGAGAGGTACAGGCCACTATGGACAGATATCTTGTGCGAAAGAAGTCCAGTGACTCTGAAGCTGGCCCTAGTGGCATTAAAAGAAGAAGGGAAGTAACCCCAGAAAAGGACTTGCTACCTCAAGTCCTAATGGAAGGGGATTCCCCTTCTAAACAGTAAGAAGATAATGCTCTCCCCTCCTCCCATCCCATCAATCATCACCAGATCTTCAATAAAAGTAAGTGTCATGTAAGTGTGCATGCCTTTTTCAGTTTGTGTGTATTAAAATTAACATTTCATGTGGTAAAAAAATTTTTTTTTCATACTTTTGGGTGTCTTGCACGGATTAATTTTATTTCCATTATTTCTTATGGGGAAAATTCATTCACATAACGATTATTTCGCATAACAATTACCCCTCTTGCACGGATTAAAATCGTTAACCGGGGGTCCACTGTATCTGAATACATTCACCTCCTCCATACACTCTCCCTCCAATCTGATATTCAATCTTTCATCACCTAATCTTTTTGTTATCCTCATAACCTTACTCTTTCCTGTATTCACCTTTAATTTTCTTCTTTTGCACACCCTACCAAATTCATCCACCAATCTCTGCAACTTCTCTTCAGAATCTCCCAAGAGCACAGTGTCATCAGCAAAGAGCAGCTGTGACAACTCCCACTTTGTGTGTGATTCTTTATCTTTTAATTCCACGCCTCTTGTCAAGACCCTCGCATTTACTTCTCTTACAACCCCATCTATAAATATATTAAACAACCACGGTGACATCACACATCCTTGTCTAAGGCCTACTTTTACTGGGAAATAATTTCCCTCTTTCCT
Source organism: Cherax quadricarinatus (assembly GCF_038502225.1). Taxonomy (NCBI): domain Eukaryota; kingdom Metazoa; phylum Arthropoda; class Malacostraca; order Decapoda; family Parastacidae; genus Cherax; species Cherax quadricarinatus. Next base: position 17,714,723 of record NC_091372.1, on the reverse strand, counting down.
ACATACTCTAACTTGAGCCTCACTATCCTCGTAAAAACTCTTCACTGCTTTCAGTAACCTACCTCCTACACCATACACTTGCAACATCTGCCACACTGCCCCCCTATCCACCCTGTCATACGCCTTTTCCAAATCCATAAATGCCACAAAGACCTCTTTAGCCTTATCTAAATACTGTTCACTTATATGTTTCACTGTAAACACCTGGTCCACACACCCCCTACCTTTCCTAAAGCCTCCTTGTTCATCTGCTATCCTATTCTCCGTCTTACTCTTAATTCTTTCAATAATAACTCTACCATACACTTTACCAGGTATACTCAGCAGACTTATCCCCCTATAATTTTTGCACTCTCTTTTATCCCCTTTGCCTTTATACAAAGGAACTATGCATGCTCTCTGCCAATCCCTAGGTACCTTACCCTCTTCCATACATTTATTAAATAATTGCACCAACCACTCCAAAACTATATCCCCAACTGCTTTTAACATTTCTATCTTTATCCCATCAATCCCAGCTGCCTTACCCCCTTTCATTTTACCTACTGCCTCACGAACTTCCCCCACACTCACAACTGGCTCTTCCTCACTCCTACAAGATGTTATTCCTCCTTGTCCTATACACAAAATTACAGCTTCCCTATCTTCATCAACATTTAACAATTCCTCAAAATATTCCTTCCATCTTCCCAATACCTCTAACTCTCCTCTCCTATTTTTAACTGACAAATCCATTTGTTCTCTAGGCTTTCTTAACTTGTTAATCTCACTCCAAAACTTTTTCTTATTTTCAACAAAATTTGTTGATAACATCTCACCCACTCTCTCATTTGCTCTCTTTTTACATTGCTCCACCACTCTCTTAACCTCTCTCTTTTTCTCTATATACTCTTCTCTCCTTGCATCACTTCTACTTTGTAAAAACCTCTCATATGCTAACTTTTTCTCCCTTACTACTCTCTTTACATCATCATTCCACCAATCGCTCCTCTTCCCTCCTGCACCCACTATCTTGTAACCACAAACTTCTGCTGAACACTCTAACACTACATTTTTAAACCTACCCCATACCTCTTCGACCCCATTGCCTATGCTCTCATTAGCCCATCTATCCTCCAATAGCTGTTTATATCTTACCCTAACTGCCTCCTCTTTTAGTTTATAAACCTTCACCTCTCTCTTCCCTGATGCTTCTATTCTCCTTGTATCCCATCTACCTTTTACTCTCAGTGTAGCTACAACTAGAAAGAGATGATGATGATGATGATGATGATGATGATGATGATGATGATGATGATGATGATGATGATGATGATGATGATGATGATGATGATGATGATGATGATGATGATGATGATGATGATGATGATGATGATGATGATGATGATGATGATGATGATGATGATGATGATGATGATGATGATGATGATGATGATGATGATGATGATGATGATGATGATGATGATGATGATGATGATGATGATGATGATGATGATGATGATGATGATGATGATGTAAAAATGAGGTTGTCAGTGTTAAGATGAAACTTGTACTAATACAAATACTAGTGTATTTCAACATTATACAATGTTTATACAATGTTTATACAATGTTTATACAATGTTTATACAATGTTTATACAATGTTTATACGTTTATACATTTATACAATGTTTATACAATGTTTATACAATGTTTATACATTTATACAATGTTTATACATTTATACAATGTTTATACAATGTTTATACAATGTTTATACAATGTTTATACAATGTTTATACAATGTTTATACTGGAGTGGAAGTTAAAAGCCCGTTGTTATGAAGAGTATTTTGGGAAGCTTAAAGCCTAACTTAAGACTATAAGAGTATATCTTGAACATGATTGTAAGAAAAAATTATTTTGAGCTAGAGACTAGTAAGTTCATAGGCACTACTTTTTTTTTTTATTAGATAACATTATATGTGCTACTTTTTGCATTAGATGCCATTTAGTTCAAGAACTCGTGTTGGAGTCAGTTCAAGAACTCGAAAAAATAATTTGGGTTATTGTCTAGTAAAGTTATAGGTACTGTACCATTTTTTTTACATTAGATGTCATTCAGTTCATGATCTCAAATTCTCAAAGCAGCAACTTCCATCTCTCCTCACTTAACGACGGAGCTCCGTTTCTAAGACCAAGTCAGTAAACAAATTTGTCGCTAAGCAAGGAGCATACTGTAATAGTAGTGGGTTTGTGTCAACCATCTTTGATATTGTTTCAATCTCACATTTGCACCATTGATAACATTTTTAGTATATTTTTTTAAATTATTTATAGTGTGCCGTACTGTATACTGTAATACAGTGGAACCTCAAATATCGAACTTTCTTCAGTCCAGAGGGCTGTTCGAGTGCCTTTACCTAATGAATTTATTCCCATCAGGAATAATGTAAATTAGATTAGTCCATTTCAGACCCTCAAAAATACACTTATGAAAGCACTTACAAAAATACACTTACATAATTGGTTGTGTTGGGAGCAGTTCGATTTTTGAGGTTCCACTGTAAACAGAAGAGTAGAAGAAATCAGCTCTAATATACATTATTTAGGTATGCTACTGGTCAGAGAGCTTGTCATAAGTCCAAGTCGTTGGTAAACATGTACATCACTAAGACTAAGCGAGGAGAGGCTGTATACGCAGAAATAGTTTTATAATCTAAAAACAACAAAAAATCTGAAAAATAACACAACTAATTCAGAGAAAAATGGGAGTCACAGAATTTGAGAATAAAGTGTAGGTACATGTTTACAATGGTATTGCTTAATGACAAGAAAATCGAATAAGCAGGCAGACTATCTCTTTAAGGTTGAAAGAATTCAAAATTGTTTGGCATAATTAATTGTTACTAAGACCACATGAGGTAAAGGTGTTGTTGTTTTACAGTAGCCTTGAAGCAGCTGGCAGATAGGGAGGCTTTTGAGTTATCAGGTTCGGAGTTCCAGATTTTGAGGCCTTTTATGCACACTGAATTTTACAAAGGTTAAACCAGACACAGGGAATATCAAAGATTGTAATAAAGTTGGTAGAATTACCGACAATATGTAAAGTAAAAGGACACAAGTGCAACTAATCTGACATTTATTGTGGCAACGTTTCGCTCTCCAGGAGCTTTATCAAGCCATTACAAACATGTATTGTGTCCATGTATTGTTTGTAATGGCTTGATAAAGCTCCTGGAGAGCGAAACGTTGCCACAATAAATGTCACATTAGTTGCACTTGTGTCCTTTTAATATCAGAGATCTTTGTGTCTAGTGTTGTGTCTATGGATTCTGTTGCAACTATCAAGAAAATATTTTAGCTAAAAATTAAGGTTTGTCAGAAAATGCTTGAAACCACACTGGATTATCAAAATATGCAATAATTTCTCAATATTCAATTCAATTCAAGTTTATTCTCTATAAGTGTTACAATGTGGGGTTTACAGGTTTTGGGTATTGTGTGGTTTACATGTTATAAAATACTAATTATAAAGGGGGCCACTAGGACACCTAGCATGGCTAGGCATTTCATGAATTCTTATAAAATCAATGCTTCATATCAGGATTGATATTAAAGTTTATTATCCAGTACAATAATAATAATAATAATAATAATAATAATAATAATAATAATAATAATAATAATAATAATAATAATAATAATAATAATAATACTGTAATAATAATAAAATTAATAATAATAATAATAAAAATAATGATAATAATAATTTAGTTTGGAATGACACGTTTCTATGAAAGAGTATAACAATTGGGTGTACATGCCAAAAGCCCCTTTATATGCAAAGCATCTCAGGCAAACTAGCTTAAGCCTTTCAGGGTCAGCAGGCCCTCTCCTAAACATGCTCTCAGGGTAGGAAATTTTTCAAAAAAAAAAGAAACAAAAAAATTCTTATGATAGGGAATCTTTTCCCGATCATAATGACACCAAAATTATGAAATATGATGGAAAACTTATGGAAATATGCTCTCGTGAAGTTAGCGATCTCGACAATGTTTACGCATTGGCGATTTCACCCACTTTGAGCCCTATTTTCGGCCAATTCCAATGTACCAGTCGACAAAAATCATAACTATTTCGCTAGAACTCCCTTTTTTTTCTATCGAATGAGTACAAGAAACCACCCATTTACCAATGTCAACTATCCAATAAAGTGGTCAGAAATTGGCAATTTTGCCAATTTCACACAAATTTTGAAAGATGCCAATTTCCAAATAGGGTCCAGAATAAACAAGACAGACATTCCTGGCACTAAAATAACATTTTTTTCTGTACATTAGTCATGTCCCCAGGCCTCTCTTACATTTCTTTTGCTTTCCACTTTGAATTTTTATTCTCTCAAAAATAAAAATTAAGAGTTACTGTTATGCCGACTACTGCATTAGTGTAGAAATGGTATAAATAATATCAGCGCACCTGTGAAAGAATATCAGATTCACAAGTTGATGTGTATTGGATGCTTAGCATGATTTGTTTACTTTTGAACTTTGGCAAAAATTGAATATTTCTGCTACTTTGAGCTCAATTTCAAGGTACTTTTCATTGTGAAACCAATCAAAATCATTTCAATTTCTGTAATATGTCTTCCATTTTATACAATGAGACCAGGAAAACTAGAATACAACCATAAATAGTATACGAAAATACACTGCAAAGTCACTGTTTTAAAGCAAAAATATGGAATTTTTTTTTCTCATTATGCACTGTGTGCTGCAGGATTTCTTTTATACTGTGCACACTGACCGCATAGACCCATTCTTTCATATACAGGACTACCAGCTTTCCCTCGCTAGATTTGAAGGTGCTAGAATTTATGCGTACTAGTATGGCACCAACCCTGGCATGCAAGCTGTACTAGTATGGCACCAACCCTGGCGTGCAAGCTGTACTAGTACGGCACCAACCCTGGCATGCAAGCTGTACTAGTATGACACAAACCCTGGCGTGCAAGCCATAATAGTACGGCACAAACCCTGGCGTGCAAGCTGTACTGGTATGGCACAAACACTGGCGTGCAAGCCGTACTAGTACGGCACAAGCCCTGGTGTGCAAGCTCTACTAGTACGACACAAACCCTGGCATATAAGCCGTACTAGTATGACACTAACCCTGAAAGGGTTAAGAGTAATAAGGCAATAACAGTGCAGTAATTGTAAATATATGGTCATTAGATGAGTTACACTGAATACAAGAAAACTGAATATTCTACTAGTTCAAGTTATATGGCTTTAATAAGTTTGGTAGAGAAGAATTACAGTTTTGATTATTAACCTAAGGTGGACACAATGGAATATTTAACATTTGAGAGGATTACAGATATTGGGAGTAAGTACAGGTCCACCATCACAAATCCGGCAATCAGACATCAGATTCCACCAGTTATTCGGCACTAATTTCGGCTAGCATAATTTCAAATTTCCAGGGTCGCCACACCAACCTGCTGGTACTGTTTGGTGGCGCTACTTGATGCATAAGTCATTCCAATTTCTTTTTCTCCATTTATTGTTATAACTTGCTTACTTTTAGCCCTAGCCATGGTTCCAACGAATAAAAGAAATGCTTCTCGTTAAGTAAAGCACATACACAGTACAATGTCCATAAAAGATAAGGTGGCTTTGAAGCCACTGTCGGCTGCCACGAGCTCAGTCTCGTGATGCAGGGGAATATGCTTTATTATTACGCTAATATTAACACTACACCTTATTTGCCTATCACACTTGCTCTAATATGACATAATAAATAACATAAATAACATAAAAACACGTTAAATACTCCAATATGAATAATAAGTGTATTTGGCATAATACCGAGCAGTTCGATGGAGGTATGAAGAGGATATGGGATGAAAGTACCATTCTCCTATCCCTGTCTTGGGGGCTTATATTAGAGAAAACAGTATAGTACAGGGGTAACTGTGATATACACTCATAATGCACCATAAAACTGAAACAAAAAAGCTATTTTCTCTACAGAGATTATCATACATAGCAGCATATGTGTAGAGAACCTAGGATAACCCAAAAAAGTCAAAGTGGCTTATTTCCAGTACCTGGCTTGGGCTTGCCATATATGATTTTTGGTAAATATTTTTCTTTCTCAATTGTTTGTTGGGCTATCTTATTGAAACTTGGACAATGTATGATGAAAAGATACTTACACCAAAAATGAAAGAAATCAGTCCATAAATAACAGAGTTCACTTCTCAGCCATTAGCAGCCCCTTAGCGGTATATTTTCGTATGGTTATGGTTGTATTCTCTTTTTTTTTTGTGTCATTTGATAGAATGGAAGATATATTACAGAAACAGGTATGATTTTGATTGCTTTCATGAAGAAAAGTACCTTGAAAATGAGCTCAAATTAGCTAGTCCAGATTCCAATACAGAATCACGAATGGTTTGACATTATTTATTAGACTCACCAGTTGATGTGTAGAATGATTTGTTTACTTTTGAACTTTGGCAAAATTGAAGATTTCTGCTACTTTGAGCTCAATTTCAAGGTACTTTTCCTTATAAAACCAATTAAAATCGTCTCAATTTCTGTAATATGTCTTCCATTCTATAAAATGAGACCAGGAAAACTAGAATACCATCATAAATACCATACGAAAATACAGTGCAAAGTCGCTGTTTTAAACCAAAAACACTGTCAAAGTTTTTTTCTCATTATGCACTGTGTACTGCAGAATTTTTTTTATACTGCGCACACTGACCACATAAACCCATTCTTTCATATGTAGGCCTACCAGCTTTCTCTCACTAGATTTGAGGGAGCTAGAATTTAGGCATACTAGTGCGTCAAAAACCCTGGTGCGTAAGCTGTACTAGTACATCAGAAACCCTGAAATTGTTAAGATTAAAAATACTTCAAGACAAGTAAAGAATGTATTGTGAATGTATTTTACTTTGTGTGTTTTTAATGCCTAGTTCTATTGCTAACTTAATATAATTTAGTGTGAACTTGTTGTCTGGCATTTATATGCATTTATAAATGGAAAAAACGGTGTTCTGCCTTCCAGCGATGTCTACTTTCCGGCAACAGCATGGAACCTAACCCGCCATATAAGTGGGGCCCTACTGTATTACTAAATGTAAAAGGAGAAACTTTCAAAGTAGCGGAAATGTTTGACTTTTGCTGATGTTCAATGAACTTTCTTGTGTAAGTCAAGTTGGTTAACTTTACTAAGTGTATTCTAACCTAACTACTCTGTAATCCGGCAAACTCAATAATCTGGGACACTACAGGTCCCAATGTTGCCGGATTTGTGATGGCGGGCCTGAATATAATGGTTATAATGTTTTAACTAAGTTCTTAATATTGAGAATAGGCACATGTAGTTTTTATATACATATTTACGATGGGCTAGGAGAGGTTAAGGAGATAAGGTCTTTTCTAACTGTAGTTTTAAAAATACTAACTAAGCCAGTGGTTCTGGAGATTTCTGGCAGAGAATTCCAGATTTTCAGGCCTTATATGTACATTGAGTTTTTGAAAAGATTTAGCCTGACATGGGGAGTGTCACAGAGATTTTTGTGCCTAGTATTGTGTCCATGGGTCCTATTGCAACTGTAAAGAAGGCACTTCAGGTTGGGATTTATAGCAGACTTGATTGTTCTGTAAATGTGGGTGGCACGGTAGTACGAATGAATGCTTTGTATAGCGAGTAGGTTTAGGTCTTTGAAAAGTGGGGGGAAGGGGCTGTCTATCTCTGGATTGTGTGAGCATTTGCACTGCAGCTTTTTGTTGGATTATTGTTGGCATTAGGTGATTTGTTATTGTGGAGCCCCAGGCACAAATAGCATGTGATGTGGGAGAAGATCAGTGAATAGTATAGTGTAAGCAGTGCTGTTTGTAGCACATAGTAACATATCTTTGAGAAGATGCCAACTGTTTTAGATACTTTTTTTGTTACGTGTTGGACATGGGTGTTGAATTTCAAGTTGCTGTCAAGGTGCAGACCCAGGAATTTTTCCTAGTTGTGTTTAGCAACAAGGATATTGTTAAGCATAATGTTTAGTTGGATCTCATTTGCTCTACTTCCAAACATAATGTAAAAGGTTTTGTCTATATTTAATGTAAGTTCATTGACAGTCATCCATGTTGCTATTTTTGTGAGCTCTTCATTAACAATATTATTGAATGAGGCCAGATTAGGGTGAGAGAGGACAAAATTTGTGTTGTCAACAAAGAGAATAGGTGTAAGCTGTTGTGATATGCTTGGAAGGTCATTGATGTATAAAAGGAAAAGGAGGGGACCAAGAATGCTTCCCTGTGGTACACCAGTGTCCAGGGGTCTTGTTGAGGAGGTTAAGTCCTTGATAGAGATGTATTGCTTTCCATTAGCAAGGTACGACTTGATATATGCAAGTGCATGGTCTCTTATATCATAATGATCAAGCTTGAAGAGTAGGATACTGTGGGCTACTGTATCAAAAGCTTTCTTAAGGTCTATAAAGAGTCCAAGCGGGTATTTGTTTTTTTCAAGTGCTGCATGAAGTAGGTCTATCATTTTTATTACTGCATCATTTGTGCTTTTGTTTCTCCTGAAGCCAATCTGGCAGGGGTTGAGGATACTCTGTGATGTTATGAAGGAGAATAACCTTTTGTGTATGAGCTTCTCGAAGATTTTGGAAAGTACAGGCAAGTCTGATATGGGCTTATAATTGCTTACATCTGTTGGGTCTAATCCTTGCTATTTTGAGTGATACCAGAAAAGTGTTGGTTTCTAGTGATTTGTTAAAGAGTAATGCAATCGTGGGTGAAAGGATTTGGGCCGCTTGTTTGTACAGTAGTGGTGGCACTTAGGTCACATTTCCTGATTTGTTTTTTAGAGAGTTAATAATCATGGTAACCTCAGTGGGCTCTGTTGGTGCAAGAGAGAGTGATGTTGGGAAGTTTCCATCTATATGATCATTAGCTCGGACTTTGGTAACTGGAATTTTACTGGCGAGATTTGATCCTATGTTTCAGGCTATTTTTGTGGTGGTGCCCAGGATCTGAGAGAAGTGTCTTCCAGGTCTTTTTAATATCTACTCTTGTTTCAGTGAATCTATTAGAATAGTATAGTTGCTTGGACTTTCTGATTAATATGGCGAGGAATGACATATAGTGTTTGATAAAATCTTTAGTTATTATAGTTATTAAGCCCCTTCTATATTGTTTTTCATATTGATGTTCCATATTGATGGATGTTAGGATGCTGTTAGTAAGCCATGGGCAACTTAGTCTTTTATTAATCTGTTTTTATGAGACAATGTTTGTTATATAGTATATGTATATTGTTTAGAAATATGTCTACCCATTCATTAATACTAACAGCATTGGAAAATTCTGTAGGCCAGTCAATTGAGCTTGTTTCTGCAGTGAAGCTACTTAGTGATGCCTCATCATGGAGTCGAAAAGAGAACTTATTATATTCCACTGGCTGCTGACAAATGTTTGTTTGGAGGAAAGTTGGGTAGTCGTCAGTAGTGTTGTCCGTGATTATCCTTACTTTTAGGGGGGCTAGCATGTTTGTCCATAAGTAGTCAATTACGGCTGCACTCATCTCGGTCTTATTGGTTTTGTAATTGCTTGTATTAGTGTATTGTTCATATTGTTAGTGAAGTCATGTTGGTCATCTGTTAGGCCAAGGTTGACGTTGAAGTCTCCTGCTAGTAGTAGGTGGTGCTTATTCATTTGTGTATCTGTAATCAGTGTTTTTAGTTTAACGCTAAAGGCTGGGAAATTAGTATGAGGCATCCTGTGTATGGCCCCAACTGCTATAGGTTATTTTTTAATTTTTTTTACAGAGAAGTTTGCAAATACAGCCTCTCCTCACTAAGTGACGCACTCGATTACCAACACCTCAGACTTATGACGGGCTCTCTGGCCAGTATGCATACCTAAATAATGTATATTAGAGCTGATTTCCTTTATTCTGTTTATTACAATATACAGTACACTACTGTATAAACATTTTAAAAATATACAATAGGGCCCCCCCTTTACGGCATTTCGCCTTATGGCGTTCCGCTAATACGGTGATGTCAAATTATGACCAAAATTTGCTGTATGGCAAGTGGTCTTTCAAATACTGCACGCCCCACCCGATTTGTTTACATTCTCTGTGACCATATCTATTATGTCAGGAAACTTTCCAAAATTTCAAGTGTTTTAAAGTTACTGCATATTTTATATGTACTCTGATAATTATACTTATGTGTACCTATTTTTATTTTATTATCACACTGGCCGATTCCCACCAAGGCAGGGTGGCCCGAAAAAGAAAAACTTTCACCATCATTCACTCCATCACTGTCTTGCCAGAAGGGTGCTTTACACTACAGTTTTTAAACTGCAACATTAACACCCCTCCTTCAGAGTGCAGGCACTGTACTTCCCATCTCCAGGACTCAAGTCCGGCCTGCCGGTTTCCCTGAATCCCTTCATAAATGTTACTTTGCTCACACTCCAACAGCACGTCAAGTATTAAAAACCATTTGTCTCCATTCACTCCTATCAAACACGCTCACGCATGCCTGCTGGAAGTCCAAGCCCCTCGCACACAAAACCTCCTTTACCCCCTCCCTCCAACCCTTCCTAGGCCGACCCCTACCCCGCCTTCCTTCCACTACAGACTGATACACTCTTGAAGTTATTCTGTTTCGCTCCATTCTCTCTACATGTCCGAACCACCTCAACAACCCTTCCTCAGCCCTCTGGACAACAGTTTTGGTAATCCCGCACCTCCTCCTAACTTCCAAACTACGAATTCTCTGCATTATATTCACACCACACATTGCCCTCAGACATGACATCTCCACTGCCTCCAGCCTTCTCCTCGCTGCAACATTCATCACCCATGCTTCACACCCATATAAGAGCGTTGGTAAAACTATACTCTCATACATTCCCCTCTTTGCCTCCAAGGACAAAGTTCTCTGTCTCCACAGACTCCTAAGTGCACCACTCACTCTTTTTCCCTCATCAATTCTATGATTCACCTCATCTTTCATAGACCCATCCGCTGACACGTCCACTCCCAAATATCTGAATACGTTCACCTCCTCCATACTCTCTCCCTCCAATCTGATATTCAATCTTTCATCACCTAATCTTTTTGTTATCCTCATAACCTTACTCTTTCCTGTATTCACCTTTAATTTTCTTCTTTTGCACACCCTACCAAATTCATCCACCAATCTCTGCAGCTTCTCTTCAGAATCTCCCAAGAGCACAGTGTCATCAGCAAAGAGCAGCTGTGACAACTCCCACCCTGTGTGTGATTCTTTATCTTTTAACTCCACGCCTCTTGCCAAGACCCTCGCATTTACTTCTCTTACAACCCCATCTATAAATATATTAAACAACCACGGTGACATCACACATCCTTGTCTAAGGCCTACTTTTACTGGGAAAAAATTTCCCTCTTTTCTACATACTCTAACTTGAGCCTCACTATCCTCGTAAAAACTCTTCACTGCTTTCAGTAACCTACCTCCTACACCATACACTTGCAACATCTGCCACATTGCCCCCCTATCCACCCTGTCATACGCCTTTTCCAAATCCATAAATGCCACAAAGACCTCTTTAGCCTTATCTAAATACTGTTCACTTATATGTTTCACTGTAAACACCTGGTCCACACACCCCCTACCTTTCCTAAAGCCTCCTTGTTCATCTGCTATCCTATTCTCCGTCTTACTCTTAATTCTTTCAATTATAACTCTACCATACACTTTACCAGGTACACTCAACAGACTTATCCCCCTATAATTTTTGCACTCTCTTTTATCCCCTTTGCCTTTATACAAAGGAACTATGCATGCTCTCTGCCAATCCCTAGGTACCTTACCCTCTTCCATACATTTATTAAATAATTGCACCAACCACTCCAAAACTATATCCCCACCTGCTTTTAACATTTCTATCTTTATCCCATCAATCCCGGCTGCCTTACCCCCTTTCATTTTACCTACTGCCTCACGAACTTCCCCCACACTCACAAATGGCTCTTCCTCACTCCTACAAGATGTTATTCCTCCTTGCCCTATACACGAAATCACAGCTTCCCTATCTTCATCAACATTTAACAATTCCTCAAAATATTCCCTCCATCTTCCCAATACCTCTAACTCTCCATTTAATAACTCTCCTCTCCTATTTTTAACTGACAAATCCATTTGTTCTCTAGGCTTCCTTAACTTGTTAATCTCACTCCAAAACTTTTTCTTATTTTCAACAAAATTTGTTGATAACAGCTCACCCACTCTCTCATTTGCTCTCTTTTTACATTGCTTCACCACTCTCTTAACCTCTCTCTTTTTCTCCATATACTCTTCCCTCCTTGCATCACTTCTACTTTGTAAAAACTTCTCATATGCTAACTTTTTCTCCCTTACTACTCTCTTTACATCATCATTCCACCAATCGCTCCTCTTCCCTCCTGCACCCACTTTCCTGTAACCACAAACTTCTGCTGAACACTCTAACACTACATTTTTAAACCTACCCCATTCCTCTTCGACCCCATTGTCTATGCTCTCATTAGCCCATCTATCCTCCAATAGCTGTTTATATCTTACCCTAACTGCCTCCTCTTTTAGTTTATAAACCTTCACCTCTCTCTTCCCTGATGCTTCTATTCTCCTTGTATCCCATCTACCTTTTACTCTCAGTGTAGCTACAACTAGAAAGTGATCTGATATATCTGTGGCCCCTCGATAAACATGTACATCCTGAAGTCTACTCAACAGTCTTTTATCTACTAATACATAATCCAACAAACTACTGTCATTTCGCCCTACATCATATCGTGTATACTTATTTATCCTCTTTTTCTTAAAATATGTATTACCTATAACTAAACCCCTTTCTATACAAAGTTCAATCAAAGGGCTCCCATTATCATTTACACCTGGCACCCCAAACTTACCTACCACACCCTCTCTAAAAGTTTCTCCTACTTTAGCATTCAGGTCCCCTACCACAATTACTCTCTCACTTGGTTCAAAGACTCCTATACATTCACTTAACATCTCCCAAAATCTCTCTCTCTCCTCTGCATTCCTCTCTTCTCCAGGTGCATACACGCTTATTATGACCCACTTCTCGCATCCAACCTTTACTTTAATCCACATAATTCTCGAATTTACACATTCATATTCTCTTTTCTCCTTCCATAACTGATCATTTAACATTACTGCTACCCCTTCCTTTGCTCTAACTCTCTCAGATACTCCAGATTTAATCCCATTTATTTCCCCCCACTGAAACTCTCCTACCCCCTTCAGCTTTGTTTCGCTTAGAGCCAGGACATCCAACTTCTTTTCATTCATAACATCAGCAATCATCTGTTTCTTGTCATCCGCACTACATCCACGCACATTTAAACAACCCAGTTTTATAAAGTTTTTCTTCTTCTCTTTTTTAGTAAATGTATACAGGAGAAGGGGTTACTAGCCCATTGCTCCCGGCATTTTAGTCGCCTCATACGACACGCATGGCTTACGGAGGAAAGATTCTTTTCCACTTCCCCATGGACAATAGAAGAAATAAAAAAGAACAAGAGCTATTTAGAATAAGGAGAAAAACCTAGATGTATGTATATATATATATGCATGTGCGTGTCTGTGAAGTGTGACCAAAGTGTAAGTAGGAGTAGCAAGATATCCCTGTTATCTAGCGTGTTTATGAGACAGAAAAAGAAAACCAGCAATCCTACCATCATGCAAAACAGTTACAGGTTTTTGTTTCACAGTCATCTGGCAGGACGGTAGTACTTCCCTGGGTGGTTGCTGTCTACCAACCTACTACCTATACCTGTACCTAAATATACTTACACATTGTACTGGTGTGAAGGTACACATTAAAATCGCTAAGAGTCTCTCTACTCATGATGCCAATACTACGTAATAATAATCACTCTTGGGCACACTAAATGCCTTATTTTACATTAATACATATAAGCATTTTCATTAATCCATCTATGATATTTTCCTCAAAATTATATATGAAACCCATTACATAGCATATAAACATGATACACACACTCACAGAATAAAAACTGACGTAAATATGAGATTTGTTTACAAAGCGGCTGTGTAGGCAGTGTCGGAAGAATTATGTTTTCTCTAGTCAAACTGGAGGATAACTGTAGAAAAATATTCTTTTCATATGCCTTCACTCTATATATAGCAATTCACGACCCTTGTGGGTTTAGTGTTTTTTATTATGACAATAATAATAATAATAATAATAATAATAATATTCAGATATTTGGGAGTGGACGTGTCAGCGGATGGGTCTATGAAAGATGAGGTGAATCATAGAATTGATGAGGGAAAAAGAGTGAGTGGTGCACTTAGGAGTCTGTGGAGACAGAGAACTTTGTCCTTGGAGGCAAAGAGGGGAATGTATGAGAGTATAGTTTTACCAACGCTCTTATATGGGTGTGAAGCATGGGTGATGAATGTTGCAGCGAGGAGAAGGCTGGAGGCAGTGGAGATGTCATGTCTGAGGGCAATGTGTGGTGTGAATATAATGCAGAGAATTCGTAGTTTGGAAGTTAGGAGGAGGTGCGGGATTACCAAAACTGTTGTCCAGAGGGCTGAGGAAGGGTTGTTGAGGTGGTTCGGACATGTAGAGAGAATGGAGCGAAACAGAATAACTTCAAGAGTGTATCAGTCTGTAGTGGAAGGAAGGCGGGGTAGGGGTCGGCCTAGGAAGGGTTGGAGGGAGGGGGTAAAGGAGGTTTTGTGTGCGAGGGGCTTGGACTTCCAGCAGGCATGCGTGAGCGTGTTTGATAGGAGTGAATGGAGACAAATGGTTTTTAATACTTGACGTGCTGTTGGAGTGTGAGCAAAGTAACATTTATGAAGGGATTCAGGGAAACCGGCAGGCCGGACTTGAGTCCTGGAGATGGGAAGTACAGTGCCTGCACTCTGAAGGAGGGGTGTTAATGTTGCAGTTTAAAAACTGTAGTGTAAAGCACCCTTCTGGCAAGACAGTGATGGAGTGAATGATGGTGAAAGTTTTTCTTTTTCGGGCCACCCTGCCTTGGTAGGAATCGGCCAGTGTGATAATAAAAAAAAAAAATAATAATAATAATTAGTGTAAACTTGTTGTCTGGCATTTATTGCATATTTTATATGTGCTCTGATAATAATACTTGTGGAGCTGTGTGGTAGCCGGGCAGAGGGACAACATTACGTTTTCTCTGCTCAACCACCAGAGAAAACATGTATGAATCTGCGTTTGGCCCAGCCACTCCCCACTCCGCTTTTGTTTACAATTTTTAGCATGAATTATTCATTACTTCTCTCTTCATTTATGATGGCATCTAAAGGTAGTTGTTAGAAACGATTAAATTCAGTGAACAAGGTATGTCGATGCTAATAATATGGCTCTGGGACACAATGTAGGTAGCTGGTAGGTGTAGCCCAGGCGGGCTACGCCTACCGGCTACCTACACTGACTCGCTACAAATAAGTACAGTGGACCCCCGCATAACGATGGCATCACATAGCGATTTTTCCGCATACCGATTACTTTTATCGCAAAATTTTTGCCGCGCATACCGATTAAAAACCCGCTTACCGATTTTCGTCCGAGACGCGTCCAATGTGCCCTCAGCCAGCCTCACATGTGCCGCCCCGTCCCATTGTTTACCAGCCAGCCTCCGCGGTAACATCCAAGCATACACTCGGAATATTTCGTATTATTACAGTATTTTCGGTGCTGTTTCTGGAAAATAAGTGACCATGGGCCCCAAGAAAGCTTCTAGTGCCAACCCTACACCTCAAAGGGTAATTATTACACTGACAATGTTGTGAAACACTTTAGGCAAGTCATAAAGGAACGAGAGGTACAGGCCACTATGGACAGATATCTTGTGCGAAAGAAGTCCAGTGACTCTGAAGCTGGCCCTAGTGGCATTAAAAAAAGAAGGGAAGTAACCCCAGAAAAGGACTTACTACCTCAAGTCCTAATGGAAGGGGATTGCCCTTCTAAACAGTAAGAAGATAATGCTCTCCCCTCCTCCCATCCCATCAATCATCACCAGATCTTCAATAAAAGTAAGTGTCATTTAATTGTGCATGCCTTTTTCAGTTTGTGTGTATTAAAATTAACATTTCATGTGGTAAAAAAAAATTTTTTTCATACTTTTGGGCGTCTTGCACGGATTAATTTTATTTCCATTATTTCTTATGGGGAAAATTCATTCGCATAACGATTATTTCGCATAACAATTATCCCTCTTGCACGGATTAAAATCGTTAACCGGGGGTCCACTGTACTACTCATCTCTCTTCCTATATTAAGACTACACATATTTTAAGGTAAATAGTGAGTGTACTGTATGTGTATTTTAACTCTCTGGGATGTTTTAATTTTTTTTTTTTATTTATTATCACACTGGCCGATTCCCACCAAGGCAGGGTGGCCCGAAAAAGAAAAACTTTCACCATCATTCACTCCATCACTGTCTTGCCAGAAGGGTGCTTTACACTACAGTTTTTAAACTGCAACATTAACACCCCTCCTTCAGAGTGCAGGCACTGTACTTCCCATCTCCAGGACTCAAGTCCGGCCTGCCGGTTTCCCTGAACCCCTTCATAACTGTTACTTTGCTCACACTCCAACAGCACATCAAGTATTAAAAACCATTTGTCTCCATTCACTCCTATCAAACATGCTCACGCATACCTGCTGGAAGTGAGCGTGTTTGAATATCGTATATTAAGTATGAGACGAGGAGCCAGGACTACCTACACCTGACTTCCTACAAATAAGTACTACAGTGGAGCCCCGGTATTCGATATTAATCCATTCCTGAGAGCTCATCGAAAACCGAAAATATCGAAAAGCGAATCAATTTTCCTCATAAGAAATAATGGAAATCAAATTAATCCGTGCAAGACACCCAAAAGTATGAAAAAAAAAAATTTACCACATGAAATATTAAGTTTAATGCAATAGAATAATTACAATAACAACAATAACAATAGAATAGTTGACACTTACCTTTAATGAAGATCTGGTGATGATTGATGGGATGGGAGGAGGGGAGAGGTGTTAGTACAGTGGACCCCCGCTTAACGATCACCTCCCAATGCGTCCAATTATGTAAGTGTATTTATGTAAGTGCATTTGTACGTGCATGTTTGGGGGTCTGAAATGGACTAATCTACTTTACAATATTCCTTATGGGAACAAATTCGGTCAGTACTGGCACTTGAACATACTTCTGGAATGAAAAAATATCGTTAACCGGGGGTCCACTGTATTTAGAAGGGGAATCCCCTTCCATTAAGACTTGAGGTAGCAAGTCCTTTTCCGGGGTTACTTCTCTTCTTCTTTTAATGCCACTAGGACCAGCTTGAGAGTCACTGGCAGCCTCACCATGCCTAATCACACTATGTATCCCACTACGATTCTTAAATCTTTCAAACCAACCTTTGCTGGCCTTAAATTCACTCACATCAGCACTAGTTGCAGGCAATTTCTTTACCAAATCGTGATGCAACTGCCTAGCCTTTTCACAAATGATCGCTTGAGAGATGATATCTCCTGCTATCTGTTTTTCATTTATCCACACCAATAACAGTCTCTCAACATTTTCTAACACTTGCGGTCGCTGTTTCGTAATCACAGTTGCACCTTTTGCAAGAACAGCTTCCTTGATTGCCATTTTCCTGGTCACTATAGTAGAGATGGTTGATTGGGGTTTACTATACAACCTGACCAGCTCTGACACACGCACTCCACTTTCGTACTTTGCAATCATCTCTTTCTTGATTTCAATAGTCATTAGCACCTTTTTTCTCGAAGGGTTGGCACTAGAAGCTTTCTTGGGGCCCATGGTGACTTATTTTGCAGAAACAAGCACCAAAAACAGTGATAATGTGGAATGTACCGAATGCATCCTTAGATGCGCGCACACTGGCTGGCTTGTAAACACTGGCACACATGGGGCAGTTCAGGCCACACATGGACACGTCTTGTACGTGTCCATGTGTGCATTTTATCGCAAAATTTTTGCGATAAAATGCATCGAATACCAGATTTATCGAATACCGATGCCATCGAATACCGGGGGACCACTGTACTCACCTCTCTTCCTATATTAACCCTTTCAGGGTCCAGAGGCCAAATTTCAAAGTGCGCACCAGGGTCCAAGAATTTTCAAAAAAAAAATTTTTGTTATTTTTTTCTTATGAAATGGTAGAGAATCTTTTTCTGAAGGTAATAAAACAAAAAGTACGAAATTTGATGGAAAATTGACGAAATTTGCTCTCGCGAATTTTGATGTGTCAGCGATATTTACGAATCGGCAATTTTGCCAACTTTGACTCCCATTTTAGGCCAATTACATTATTCCAGTCGACCAAATTCTTAGCTATTTCACTAGTATTACTTCTATTCTATCGATTGAGCACAAGAAATCCCCAAGTCAACTTTTTCAACTACAAAATAAAGTGATCGGAAATTGGTAATTTGGCCAATTTAACACAAAGTTCAAAATATTCCAATTTCAATATAGGGTCCAGAATAAACAATGCAAGTATTCCTGGAACTAAACTAACATTTCCTCTGTTCATTAGTTATGTTTT
>NC_091372.1:17617159-17695979 GCF_038502225.1 Cherax quadricarinatus | reverse complement strand
TATAATTCGTTGTATAAGTATGTATCATGTTCAACTTCTATAATTCCTTGTATAAGTATGTATCATGTTCAACTACTATAATTCCTTGTATAAGTAAGTATCATGTTCAACTTCTATAATTCCTTGTATAAGTATGTATCATGTTCAACTACTATAATTCCTTGTATAAGTATGTATCATGTTCAACTACTATAATTTCTTGTACAAGTATGTATCATGTCCAACTACTATAATTCCTTGTATAAGTATGTATCATGTTCAACTACTATAATTCCTTGTATAAGTATGTATCATGTTCAACTACTATAATTCCTTGTACAAGTATGTATCATGTCCAACTACTATAATTCCTTGTACAAGTATGTATCATGTCCAACTACTATAATTCCTTGTACAAGTATGTATCATGTTCAACTACTATAATTCCTTGTATAAGTATGTATCATGTCCAACTACTATAATTCCTTGTATAAGTATGTATCATGTCCAACTACTATAATTCCTTGTATAAGTATGTATCATGTTCAACTACTATAATTCCTTGTATAAGTATGTATCATGTTCAGCTACTATAATTCCTTGTATAAGTATGTATCATGTTTAACTTCTATAATTCCTTGTATAAGTATGTATCATGTTCAACTACTATAATTCCTTGTATAAGTATGTATCATGTTCAACTACTATAATTCCTTGTATAAGTATGTATCATGTTCAACTACTATAATTCCTTGTATAAGTATGTATCATGTTCAACTACTATAATTCCTTGTATAAGTATGTATCATGTTCAACTACTATAATTCCTTGTACAAGTATGTATCATGTCCAACTACTATAATTCCTTGTATAAGTATGTATCATGTTCAACTACTATAATTCCTTGTATAAGTATGTATCATGTTCAACTACTATAATTCCTTGTACAAGTTGTATAAGTATATGTATCATGTTTAACTACTATAATTCCTTGTACAAGTATGTATCATGTCCAACTACTATAATTCCTTGTATAAGTATGTATCATGTTCAACTACTATAATTCCTTGTATAAGTATG
This sequence comes from Cherax quadricarinatus, assembly GCF_038502225.1. Lineage (NCBI taxonomy): Eukaryota > Metazoa > Arthropoda > Malacostraca > Decapoda > Parastacidae > Cherax > Cherax quadricarinatus. Next base: position 17,694,920 of record NC_091372.1, on the reverse strand, counting down.
TATCATGTTCAACTACTATAATTCCTTGTATAAGTATGTATCATGTTCAACTACTATAATTCCTTGCATAAGTATGTATCATGTTCAACTACTATAATTCCTTGTACAAGTATGTATCATGTCCAACTACTATAATTCCTTGTATAAGTATGTATCATGTTCAACTACTATAATTCCTTGTATAAGTATGTATCATGTTCAACTACTATAATTCCTTGAATAAGTATGTATCATGTTCAACTTCTATAATTCCTTGTATAAGCATGTATCATGTTCAACTACTATAATTCCTTGTATAAGTATGTATCATGTTCAACTACTATAATTCCTTGTATAAGTATGTATCATGTTCAACTACTATAATTCCTTGTACAAGTATGTATCATGTCCAACTACTATAATTCCTTGTATAAGTATGTATCATGTTCAACTACTATAATTCCTTGTATAAGTATGTATCATGTTCAACTACTATAATTCCTTGTACAAGTATGTATCATGTCCAACTACTATAATTCCTTGTACAAGTATGTATCATGTCCAACTACTATAATTCCTTGTACAAGTATGTATCATGTTCAACTACTATAATTCCTTGTATATGTATCATGTCCAACTACTATAATTCCTTGTATAAGTATGTATCATGTCCAACTACTATAATTCCTTGTATAAGTATGTATCATGTTCAACTACTATAATTCCTTGTATAAGTATGTATCATGTTCAACTACTATAATTCCTTGTATAAGTATGTATCATGTTCAACTTCTATAATTCCTTGTATAAGTATGTATCATGTTCAACTACTATAATTCCTTGTATAAGTATGTATCATGTTCAACTACTATAATTCCTTGTATAAGTATGTATCATGTTCAACTACTATAATTCCTTGTATAAGTATGTATCATGTTCAACTACTATAATTCCTTGTATAAGTATGTATCATGTTCAACTACTATAATTCCTTGTACAAGTATGTATCATGTCCAACTACTATAATTCCTTGTATAAGTATGTATCATATTCAACTACTATAATTCCTTGTATAAGTATGTATCATGTTCAACTACTATAATTCCTTGTATAAGTATGTATCATGTTCAACTACTATAATTCCTTGTACAAGTATGTATCATGTCCAACTACTATAATTCCTTGTATAAGTATGTATCATGTTCAACTACTATAATTCCTTGTATAAGTATGTATCATGTTCAACTACTATAATTCCTTGTATAAGTATGTATCATGTTCAACTACTATAATTCCTTGTATAAGTATGTATCATGTTCAACTACTATAATTCCTTGTACAAGTATGTATCATGTCCAACTGCTATAATTCCTTGTATAAGTATGTATCATGTTCAACTACTATAATTCCTTGTATAAGTATGTATCATGTTCAACTACTATAATTCCTTGAATAAGTATGTATCATGTTCAACTTCTATAATTCCTTGTATAAGTATGTATCATGTTCAACTACTATAATTCCTTGTATAAGTATGTATCATGTTCAACTACTATAATTCCTTGTATAAGTATGTATCATGTTCAACTACTATAATTCCTTGTATAAGTATGTATCATGTTCAACTACTATAATTCCTTGTATAAGTATGTATCATGTTCAACTACTATAATTCCTTGTATAAGTATGTATCATGTTCAACTACTATAATTCCTTGTATAAGTATGTATCATGTTCAACTACTATAATTCCTTGTATAAGTATGTATCATGTTCAACTTCTATAATTCCTTGTATAAGTATGTATCATGTTCAACTACTATAATTCTTTGTATAAGTATGTATCATGTTCAACTACTATAATTCCTTGTATAAGTATGTATCATGTTCAACTTCTATAATTCCTTGTATAAGTATGTATCATGTTCAACTACTATAATTCCTTGTACAAGTATGTATCATGTCCAACTACTATAATTCCTTGTATAAGTATGTATCATGTTCAACTACTATAATTCCTTGTACAAGTATGTATCATGTTCAACTACTATAATTCCTTGTATAAGTATGTATCATGTTCAACTACTATAATTCCTTGTACAAGTATGTATCATGTTCAACTACTATAATTCCTTGTACAAGTATGTATCATGTTCAACTAATATAATTCCTTGTACAAGTATGTATCATGTTCAACTAATATAATTCCTTGTACAATTATTTATCATGTCCAAATAAAGTATTGTATCTGAACCTAACGTTCTGGAATTACCTGATATTCGTCTTTCACAGAATAAACTAGAAGAAGAATCACAAATCACACTGCAACTAGTTATATAAGATACTTTATGTATTAGAGAAAGGAATACTTCTTGCTTCCTCTCCTCACCAACCTTTTATTTTGAGGTAGATTCTTGTAGTCAACCTGTCCTGTTTATGTTGATGTAGACCTTTGTAGTTAATCTATCCTAACCTGTCTTCATAAATATGACTCAATTTCTTAATTAGTATTTTTAAATAAATTTCTTATTTAACTTCCTCTGAAGTTAAGTAGAGTTAAATTGTCGTCTGTTGTGAAAAAATAACGATTAATAATATATAGAATCATAACTCTAATAAATACGAAAACAGTCAAAAGTAATTTAGAAGATTCATTTCAGTCACACATCAGACTGCTTCAGAAACAGCGAAATATTGTTCAGTGTTTCACTGTTGCTGACGTAGTTCATGAGATTTATTGATCCCTCTGAAGCAACAAATCAAACAGTAGTAACAATACACTCTGCAACACCATATTTAGCTACAAATTAACAATACATAGGTCAGTTGGCGCCCCTCTAAAACAGCAGCAGTAACAACATAACAGTAGCTTGTCTAGACAACTACTGAGAAGCTGTAGTCTGTTGACCCCTCAAGGAAGGTTCCTTGATGTTGGTGAGGGGCTCTTGATTTAGGGAATTGGATCTGTGCTCCAGTTCCCCGAATTAAGCCTGAATGCCTTCCACATCCCCCCCCCCCCCAGGCGCTGTATAATCCTCCGGGTTTAGCGCTTCCCCCTTGATTATAATAATAATGTAGTCTGTTGAAGGGCGAGTATTCGCCTGTAATATTCACTTGTAGCACCAAAACCATGTATTGTAAATATCATAGATTATTGTGCTTAAGGACAGCCCATAAACAGCACTCGTTACTGTAGTTACAATTGACTGGGAAAACCTGGAGCCCCATGGGGAGCCCGAAACTTGGAGAGCCAAGATGATGGATGTGGTGCTGGAAAACCTCATGCATCAACATGTTAGGGACACTACCAGAGAGAGAGGTGAGGATGATCCAGCAAGACTAGACCTTGTATTCACCTTAAGTATTTCAGACATCTAGTGATCATGTGATTCTGTGCTTTGAAGACATAGCTGAGCTAAAAGTGGAGAGAGTAGCAGGAATAGGATGGGTGAAGCCAAACTACAAAAGGAGTGACTACACAGGCATAAGGAACTTCCTACAAGATGTTCGGTGAGAAAGAGAATTGTCAGGAAAACCAGTAAAAGAAATGATGGGGAACATGACGACAAAATGCAAGGAGGCAGAAGAGAGCTTTGTTCCAAAGGGAAACAGAAATAATGGGAAGATCAGAAAGAGCACTTGGTTCACCCAAAGGTGTAGGGAGGCAAAAACTAAGTGCACTATAGAATGGAAAAACACAGAAGACAAAGGACCCAGAAAAATAATGAGATTAGATGAAGAGCCAGAACCGAATATGCACAGATAAGAAGGGAGGCTCAGCAACAATACAAAAATAACAGAGCATCGAAAGTCAAGTCTGACCCAAAGCTGTTGTACAGTCACATCAGGAGGAAAACAACAGTCAAGGACCAAGTAAACAGGGTGAGGAAGGAAGGTAGAGAGTTCACAAGAAACGACCAAGAAGTATGTCAGGAGCTCAGCATGAGATTTAAAAAAGTATTTTCAGTGGAGACAGGAAGGACTACAGGAAGTCCGAATAGGGAGGTACACCAAAAAGTGCTGGATGAATTACACACAACCGAGGGGGAACTGTAGAAGCTGCTGTGTGAATCTTATACCTCAAAGGCCTGGGACTGAACATATTTCCGTGGATCCTTAGAGAGGGATCAGTGATGGTGTGTGTGCCACTAACAAAAATTTTCAACACATCCATCGAAACTGGACAACTACCTGAGGTATGGAAGATGGCAAATGTAGTCCCAATTTTTAAGAAAAGGACAGCCACGAGGCATTAAATTACAGACCTGTGTCACTGATGTGTATAGTATGCAGAGTCATGGAGAAGATCATCAGGAGGAGAGTGGTGGAGCTCTTAGAAAGACACAAGCTTATAAAAGACAACCAGCACGGTTTCAGGGAAGGAAAATCCTGTGTCACAGGATGTGACACAGGATGTGAATAATATAACGGAAGAGATACACTCAGAAGTGTCTCTGTTTGCAGATGATGTAAAGTTAATGAGGAGAATTAAATCGGATGAGGATCAGGTAGGACTACAAAGAGACTTGGACAGGCTACAAACCTGGTCCAGCAACTGGCTCCTTGAATTTAACCCCTCAAAATGCAAGGTCAAGAAGGAAGAGGAAGGGCAAAGAAGACAGTAGACAGAGTATGGTCTAGGTGGCCCAAGAATGCATACCTCACTCAAGGAAAAAGATCTTGAGGTGAGTATAATACCGAGACATATCTTAAGGTGCACCAGAGAATGGAAAAGGTACAGGAGGCAAAGGACCCAGGAAAATAGAGAGACTAGTCGAAGAGCCAGAAACGAGTATGCACAGATAAGGAGGGAGGCCCAGCGACAGTACGAAAACGACATAGAATCGAAAGCCAAGTCTAACCCAAAACTGCTGTATAGCCACATTAGGAGGAAGACAACATTCAAAGACCAGGTGACCAGGCTGAGGAAGGAAGGTGGGGAACTCACCAGAAGCAATCAAGAGGTATGTGAGGAGCTCAACAAGAGGAAGTATTTACAGTGGAGACAGAAAGGCCTCTGGGTGGACAGATCAGAGGGGGACACCAACAAGGATTATACCAACAAGTGTTAGATGAAATACACGCAACTGAGGAGGAGGTGAAGAAGCTGCTAAGGGACCTTGATACCTCAAAGGCAATGGGACCAGACAACATCTCCCCATGGGTCCTTAGAGAGAGAGCAGAAATGCTGTGTGTGCCATTAACCACAATTTTCAACACATACCTTGAAACTGGGCAACTACCTGAGGTATGGAAGACTGCAAATGTAGTCCCCATATTTAAAAAGGGAGACAGAAAAGAGGCACTTAACTATAGACCTGTGTCATTGACGTGCATAGTATGCAAAGTCATGGAGAAGATTATCAGAAGGAGAGTGGTGGAGCACCTGGAATGGAACAAGATTATAAACGCCAACCAGCACGGATTTATGGAAGGCAAATTCTGTCACAAACCTACTGGAGTTTTATGATAAAGTAACAGAAGTAAGACACGAGAGAGAGGGATGGGTTGATTGCATCTTATTGGACTACAAGAAGGTCTTTGACACAGTTCCTCACAGGAGATTGGTGCAGAAACTAGAGGATCAGGTGCGTATAACAGGAAGGGCACTGCAATGGATCAGAGAATACCTGACAGGGACGCAACAACGAGTCATGGTACGTGATGAGGTCCCACAGTGGGCACTTGTGACGAGCGGGGTCCCACAGGGGTCGGTCCTAGGACCAGTGCTATTTCTAGTATATGTGAATGACATGATGGAAGGGTTAGACTCAGAAGTGTCACTGTTTGCAGATGATGTGAAGTTGATGAGGAGAATTAAAACTGATGAGGATCAGATAGGACTTCAAAGAGTTCTGGACAGGCTGGACTCCTGGTCCAGCAAGTGGCTTCCCGAATTTAACCCCTCCAAAGGCAAAATTATGAAGATCGGAGAAGGGCAAAGAAACCACAGACGGAGTATAGGCTAGGTGGCTAGGGACTGCAAACCTCTCTCAAGGAGAAAGATCTTGGGGTGAGTATAACACCGAGCACGTCTCCGGAAGCACACATCAACCAGATAACTGCTGCAGCATATGGGCTCCTGGCAAACCTGAGAATAGCGTTCCGATACCTTAGTAAGGAATCGTTTGAGGCACTGTACATTGTGTACGTCAGGCCCATACTGGAGTATGCAGCACCTGTTTGGAACCCACACATGATCAAGCACGTCAAGAAACTAGAGAAAGTGTAAAGGTTTGCGACAATGTTAGTTCTAGAGCTAAAGGGAATGTCCTACGGATAAAGGTTAAGGGAAATCGGCCTGACGATACTGGAGGACAGGAGGGTTAGGGGGGACATGGTAACAACATACATAATACAGCCAGAAATTGACAAGGTGGACAGAGACAAGATGTTCCAGAGATGGGACACAGAAACAATGGGTCACAATTGGAAGCTGAAGACTCCGATGAGTCACAGGAATGTTAGGAAGTATTTCCTCAGTCAAAGAGTTGTCAGGAAGTGGAGTAGCCTAGAAAGTGACGTATTGGAAGCAGGAACCACATAGTTTAATTCAGCTCCTGGAGCAGGGATCTTTACATCTCCGCAAGACTGCATCTCCTTGGACTGTAAGAAGGCTTTCAACACAGTACCACACAAGAGATTGGTTAGGAAGCTAGAGCAACGGGCAGGAAATGAAGGGAAAGTACTGTAATGGATCAGGGAATACCTGACAATAAGGAAAGCACGGGTGTCGGTACGAGACAAATTGTCAGAGTAGGTGTATGTGTCGACTGGGGTTCGACAAGGGCCACTCATAGATCCAGTACTCTTTCCTGTATACGTGAATGACATGGCGGAAAGGATAGTCAGAGGTGTCCCCGTTCGCAGACCATGTGGAACTAATGAGGAGAGTACAAGCGGACTAGGATCAGGGAAGCCTTCAAGGGGATCTGGAAAGGCTGAAATCCTAATCTGCCAAATTGATCGTGGAGTTTAACCCCAGCAAGTGCAAAGTTATGAAGCTTGGGAAAGACAAAGGAGACCGCAAACGGAGTACAGCTTGAGAGGTCAGAGGCTGAATAACTCAAGAAAAAGAATCTTCGGGTGAGCATCATACCGAGCACATCTGATGCGCACATCAGCTAAATAACTGCTGCATCAACGGAATAAATTAATTTGATAAAATGAAATTGCTGGCCCACAGATGGCTCCAACTTCACCCTGTTACCTACTTGCATGTATCATAACAATAAAAATGCTTTAAATGAGCTGATATAGGCAACAGCTCTCGGCTTGTAAGTTAGGAATCCTTGAACCTTGTAAAACCCTATTAAAAAAATAGGCGGGAGAGAGAGAGAGAGAGGAAGAGGGGGAGGGAGAGAGAGAGAGAGAGAGGAAGAGGGGGAGGGAGAGAGAGAGAGAGGAAGAGGGGGAGGGAGAGAGAGAGAGAGAGAGAGAGGGAGGGGGAAAGGGAGAAGCCAGTGGTTAGGCGCCAGTAGAGTGTACTCACCTAATTGTGGTTGAAGGGGTCGAGACTCAGCTCCAGGCCCAGTCTCTTCACTGATCGCTACTAGGTCCTCTCTCTCTCTGCTTCCTGAGTTCCTGAGCTTTGTCATACCTCGTCTTAAAGCTATGTATAGTTCCTCCCTCCACTATATCACTTGTTAGGCTATTCCACTTCCTGACGACTCTATGACTGAAGAAATACTTCCTAGCATCCATCTGACTCGTCTGAGTCTTCAGCCTCCAATTGTGACCCCTTGCTTCTGTGTTCCCTCTTTGGAATAACCTGTCTCTGTCTACCTTATCTATTCCATGCAGTATTTTGTATGCCGTTATCATGTCTCTCCTGACCCTCCTGTCCTCCAATGTCGTCAGTTCGATTTCCCTCAACCTTTCTTCGTAGGACATACCCCTGAGCTCTGGGACTAGCCTTGTTGCAAACCTTTGCACTTTCTCTAATTTCTTGACGTGCTTGACCAGGTGTGAGTTCCAAACTGGTGCTGCATACTCCAGTATAGGCCTGATGTACACAGTGTACAGTGTCTTGAACGATTCCTTACTAAGGTATCGGAACGCTATTCTCAGGTTTGCCAGGCGCCCATATGCTGCAGCAGTTATCTGGTTGATGTGTGCCTCCGGAGACATGCTCGGTGTTATGGTCACCCTAAGATCTTTCTCCTTGAACAGGGTTTGCAGTCTTTGGCCACCTAGCCTATACTCAGTCTGCGGTCTTCTTTGCCCTTCTCCGATCTTCATGACTGCATTTGGCGGGGTTGAATTCAAGAAGCCAGTTGCTGGACCAGGTGTCCAGTCTGTCCAGGTCTCTTTGAAGTCCTGCCTGATCCTCATCTGATTTAATTCTCCTCATTAACTTCACATCGTCTGCTAACAGGGACACTTCTGAGTCTAACCCTTCCATCATGTCGTTCACATATACCAGAAATAGCACTGGTCCTAGGACCGACCCCTGTGGGACCCGGCTCGCCACAGGTGCCCACTGTGATACTTCATCACGTACCATGACTCGTTGTTGCCTCCCTGTCAGGTATTCTCTGATCCATTGCAGTGCCCTTCCTGTTATATGAGCCAGATCCTCTAGTTTCTGCACTAATCTCTTGTGAGGAACTGTGTCGAAGGCCTTCTTGCAGTCCAGGAAAATGCAATCAACCCACCCCTCTCTCTCGTCTCTTACTTCTGTAATTTTGTCATAAAACTCCAGAAGGTTTGTGACACAGGATTTGCCTTCCATGAATCCATGCTGGTTATCGTTTATAATCTTGTTCCGTTCCAGGTGCTCCACCACTCTCCTGACAATCTTCTCCATGACTTTGCATACTATACAGGTCAGTAAAACAGGTCTGTAATTTAGTGCCTCTTTTCTGTCTCCTTTTTCAAAAATGGAAGCTACATTTGCGGTCTTCCATACCTCAGGTAGTTGCCCAGCTTCAAGGGATGTGTTGAAGACTGTGGTTAATGGCACACACAGTATATCTGCTCCCTGCCTGAGGACCCACGGGGAGATGTGTGTGTGTGTGTGTGTATGCGTGTGTGTGTGTGTGTGTATGTGTGTGTGTACTCACCTAGTTGTACTCACCTAGTTGAGGTTGCGGGGGTCGAGTCCGAGCTCCTGGCCCCGCCTCTTCACTGATCGCTACTAGGTCACTCTCCCTGAGCCGTGAGCTTTATCATACCTCTGCTTAAAGCTATGTATGGATCCTGCCTCCACTACATCGCTTCCCAAACTATTCCACTTACTGACTACTCTGTGGCTGAAGAAATACTTCCTAACATCCCTGTGATTCATCTGTGTCTTCAGCTTCCAACTGTGTGTGTGTGTGTGTGTGTGTGTGTGTGTGTGTGTGTGTGTGTGTGTGTGTGTATGCGTGTGTGTGTGTATGTGTGTATGTGTGCGCGTGTGTGTGTGTGTGTGTGTGTGTGTGTGTGTGTGTGTGTGTGTGTGTGTACTCACCTAATTGTGGCTGCAGGGGTCGAGACTCAGCTCCTGGCCCCGCCTCTACACTGATCGCTACTAGGTCCTCTCTCTCTCTGCTTATTGAGCTGTATCATACCTCTTCTTAAAACTATGTATGGTTCCTGCCTCCACTACTTCACTTGCTAGGCTATTCCACTTCCTGACAACTCTATGACTGAAGAAATACTTCCTAACGTCCCTGTGACTCGTCTGAGTCTTCAGCTTCCAGTTGTGACCCCTTGTCCCTGTGTCCCCTCTCTGGAACATCCTATCTCTCTCCACCTTGTCTATTCCCCGCAGTATCTTGTATGTCGTTATCATGTCTCCCCTGACCCTTCTGTCCTCCAGTGTCGTCAGTCCGATTTCCCTTAACCTTTCCTCGTACGACATTCCCTTGAGCTCTGGGACTAGCCTTGTTGCAAACCTTTGTATTTTCTCTAACTTCTTGACGTGCTTGACCAGGTGTGGGTTCCAGACTGGTGCTGCATACTCCAGTATGGGCCTAACATACACAGTGTACAGTGTCTTGAACGATTCCTTATTAAGGTATCGGAACGCTATTCTCAGGTTTGCCAGGCGCCCGTATGCTGCAGCAGTTATTAGGTTGATGTGTGCCTCCAGTATTATGGTCACCCCAAGGTCTTTCTCCCTGAGTGAGGTCTGTAGTCTTTGTCCACCTAGCCTATACTCTCTGCGGTCTTGTTTGCCCCTCCCCAATCTTCATGACTTTGCATTTGGCTGGGTTGAATTCGAGAAGCCAGTTACTGGACCACATGTCCAGCACGTCCAGGTCTCTTTGCAGTCCTGCCTCATCCTCGTCCGATTTAATTCTTCTCATCAACTTCACGTCATCTGCGAACAGGGACACTTCAGAGTCTATTCCTTCCACCATGTCGTTCACATATATCAAAAATAGCACTGGTCCTAGAACTGACCCCTGTGGGACCCCGCTCGTAACAGGCACCCACTGTGATACCTCTTCACGTACCATGACTCGTTGCTGCCTCCCTGTCAGGTATTCCCTGATCCATTGCAGTGCCCTCCCTTATACGTGTGCCTGATCCTCCAGCTTCTGCACTAATCTCTTGTGGGGAACTGTGTCAAAGGCCTTCCTGCAGTCTAGGAAAACGCAATCTACCCAACCCTCTCTCTCGTGTCTTACTTCTGTTACCTTGTCATAAAACTCCAGGAGGTTTGTGATACAAGATTTGCCTTCCATGAACCAAAAACAACTGGTGGGAGCTCCATTGTTGGTGCTAGGGAGGATAGAAGTAAGACAGGGAAACATGCACCAACAGGGAATACAGTCACAGAAACCCAAGGCAAACGGAAACCAAGCCTGTGCACATACTATGCACTCGGTATCTGCTGGCATGGGAAATCTGGAAAAACAGATGGGACGTGCAACTATGACCACCCTAGGAAATGCCATGCCCATATGACAACAGGAAAATGCAAACTCCCTTCCTGTAAGCTTTTTCACCCTGAACTGTGTACCTCTTCAGTACAGGAAAGACTGTGCTATAACTTAAATTGCCAGGCATACCATCTAAAGGGGACAAAAAGATACAAAACATCCAGGCCATGGGAAAACCTGGGTAGCCACAGCCACTCAAGAGGGAGAGGTTTTTTAGTGCCAGGAAGGAAAAAAAACTGGCAGGAAATGGCAGAAATCGTACACCAAATCCAGTCATTCCTGGAGTGGAACCACAGTCGATGGCCTCCACTCCAAACCAACAGATACAGATACTAATGCCGGAAAAAAAAATGCCCCCCCAGTACCAACAATACCACCAGTCCGATAACATTCTTCTTTGAAAATATACAGGGTCTAAAGCCAGCAACAAACAACAAAATACCTTTCATCCGTGGACTGCTTGCAGAGGCAAAGGCAATGTTCGCGGCTTTCACTGAGACCCACATAAAGGATCACTTGGACAACGAAATATGGATCCCAGGTTACAACCTATACAGATGTGACAGAGTGAACAGGCAAAAGGGGGGGGTTGGCCTGTACATTGCAGAGTCACTTGTTTGCACAGAACTGCTAAATGCCTCAAATGATGTAGTGGAAGTTTTAGCAGTAAAGGTCGAGAACCAAAACCTAGTCATTGTGATAGTCTACAAGCCTCCGGATGCAACATCCCAGCAATTCCAGGAACAGCTGTTAAAAATTGACCACTGTCTGGAAAACCTTCCAGCTCCTGCACCCAACATCTTGCTCCTGGGGGATTTCAACTTAAGGCACCTAAAATGGAGGAATATAGCAAATAATATTGTTGCAGTAATAACACCAGGAGGCAGCTCTGATGAAAACTCACACTCACGCGAGCTTTTAAATCTCTGCACAAAATTCAATTTAAACCAGCAAATAATAGAGCCTACTAGACTGGAGAATACACTAGACCTCATCTTCACTAACAATGATGATCTGATAAGAAATATCACCATATCAAAAACAATATACTCAGATCACAACATAATTGAGGTTCAGTCATGTATGCGCGGAGCCCCAGACCGACATAATGAGATTAGTCACGAGGGAGCATTCACCAAATTCAACTTCAATAACAAAAACATAAAGTGGGACCAAGTAAACCAAGTCCTAACCGATATAAGCTGGGAAGATATACTAAGCAACACAGACCCCAACTTATGCCTAGAACAGATTAACTCGGTGGCACTCGATGTATGCACAAGGCTTATTCCTCTAAGAAAAAGGAGGAGTAGATGTAAAACAGAAAGAGACAGGCGCTCCCTTTACAGGCGACGGAAAAGAATAACAGAGCGGCTAAAAGAGGTCAATATATCTGAAATGCGTAGGGAGACACTGGTCAGAGAAATAGCAAGCATCGAACTTAAGCTAAAAGAATCCTTTAGGAGTCAGGAATCGCGGGAAGAACTAAAAGCCATAAATGAAATCGAAAGAAACCCAAAGTATTTCTTCTCCTATGCCAAATCAAAATCGAGAACAACGTCCAGTATTGGGCCCCTACTTAAACAAGATGGGTCCTACACAGATGACAGCAAGGAAATGAGTGAGCTACTCAAGTCCCAATATGACTCAGTTTTTAGCAAGCCGCTAACCAGACTGAGAGTCGAAGATCAAAATGAATTTTTTTATGAGAGAGCCACAAAATTTGATTAACACAAGCCTATCCGATGTTATCCTGACGCCAAATGACTTCGAACAGGCGATAAATGACATGCCCATGCACTCTGCCCCAGGGCCAGACTCATGGAACTCTGTGTTCATCAAGAACTGCAAGAAGCCCCTATCACGAGCCTTTTCCATCCTATGGAGAGGGAGCATGGACACGGGGGTCGTCCCACAGTTACTAAAAACAACAGACATAGCCCCACTCCACAAAGGGGGCAGTAAAGCAACAGCAAAGAACTACAGACCAATAGCACTAACATCCCATATCATAAAAATCTTTGAAAGGGTCCTAAGAAGCAAAATCACCACACATCTAGAAACCCATCAGTTACACAACCCAGGGCAACATGGGTTTAGAACAGGTCGCTCCTGTCTGTCTCAACTATTGGACCACTACGACAAGGTCCTAAATACACTAGAAGACAAAAAGAATGCAGATGTAATATATACAGACTTTGCAAAAGCCTTCGACAAGTGTGACCATGGCGTAATAGCGCACAAAATGCTTGCTAAAGGAATAACAGGAAAAGTCGGTCGATGGATCTATAATTTCCTCACTAACAGAACACAGAGAGTAGTCGTCAACAGAGTAAAGTCCGAGGCAGCTACGGTGAAAAGCTCTGTTCCACAAGGCACAGTACTCGCTCCCATCTTGTTCCTCATCCTTATATCCGACATAGACAAGGATGTCAGCCACAGCACCGTGTCTTCCTTTGCAGATGACACCCGAATCTGCATGACAGTGTCTTCCATTGCAGACACTGCAAAGCTCCAGGCAGACATCAACCAAATCTTTCAGTGGGCTGCAGAAAACAATATGAAGTTCAACGATGAGAAATTTCAATTACTCAGATATGGTAAACATGAGGAAATTAAATCTTCATCAGAGTACAAAACAAATTCCGGCCACAAAATAGAGCGAAACACCAACGTCAAAGACCTGGGAGTGATCATGTCGGAGGATCTCACCTTCAAGGACCATAACATTGTATCAATCGCATCTGCTAGAAAAATGACAGGATGGATAATGAGAACCTTCAAAACTAGGGAGGCCAAGCCCATGATGACACTCTTCAGGTCACTTGTTCTATCTAGGCTGGAATATTGCTGCACACTAACAGCACCTTTCAAGGCAGGTGAAATTGCCGACCTAGAAAATGTACAGAGAACTTTCACGGCGCGCATAACGGAGATAAAACACCTCAATTATTGGGAGCGCTTGAGGTTCCTAAACCTGTATTCCCTGGAACGCAGGAGGGAGAGATACATGATTATATACACCTGGAAAATCCTAGAGGGACTAGTACCGAACTTGCACACGAAAATCACTCACTACGAAAGCAAAAGACTTGGCAGACGATGCACCATCCCCCCAATGAAAAGCAGGGGTGTCACTAGCACGTTAAGAGACCATACAATAAGTGTCAGGGGCCCGAGACTGTTCAACTGCCTCCCAGCACACATAAGGGGGATTACCAACAGACCCCTGGCAGTCTTCAAGCTGGCACTGGACAAGCACCTAAAGTCAGTTCCGGTTCAGCCGGGCTGTGGCTCGTATGTTGGTTTGCGTGCAGCCAGCAGCAACAGCCTGGTTGATCAGGCTCTGATCCACCAGGAGGCCTGGTCTCAGACCGGGCCGCGGGGGCGTTGACCCCCGGAACTCTCTCCAGGTAAACTCCAGGTAAACCCATGCTGGTTTTCATTTATAATCTTGTTCCTTTCCAGGTGTGTGTGTGTGTGTGTGTGTGTGTGTGTGTGTGTGTGTGTGTGTGTGTGTGTGTGTGTGAGTGTATGTGTGTGTGAGTCAATATATGTTACCATTTTTTAATAGGCACATGTCGATTAGACATTAGACCTGTTGTATATGCTTGCATGCATGTATGCGTGAGTGCATGTGTGCGTGCGTGCATGTGTGCGTGCATGTGTGCGTGTGTGCATGTGTGCGTGCGTGCATGTGTGCGTGCGTGCGTGCATGTGTATACAACTGTCTTTGTGAGTACATTAAGAAAGAACTGTGCTCTTATCAGTTATTTATCAGCAACGTTCCTCTACATTTGCGTATATGTTTGTACTTACCTAGCTGTGATTGCAGGGGTCGATTCACAGCTCTTGGCCCCGCTCTATGTGTGTGTAGTGGGCGAACTTTGTCTGATCTTATCACACGCCACAACATTTGGATGGATCCTCAGCTCTCTAGAAGTAGAACTGGATGGACCCCCAGCTGTCTAAAAGAATTGGATGGACCATCAGCTGTCTAAAAGAAGAACTGGATGGACCCTCAGCTGTCTAAAAGAAGAACTGGATGGACCCCCAGCTGTCTAAAAGAAGAACTGGATGGACCCCCAGCTGTCTAAAAGAAGAACTGGATGGACCCTCAGCTGTCTAAAAGAAGAACTGGATGGACCCTCAGCTGTCTAAAAGAAGAACTTGATGGACCCTCAGCTGTCTAAAAGAAGAACTGGATGGACCCCCAGCTGTCTAAAAGAAGAACTGGATGGACCCTCAGCTGTCTAAAAGAAGAACTGGATGGACCCTCAGCTGTCTAAAAGAAGAACTGGATGGACCCCCAGCTGTCTAAAAGAACTGGATGGACCCTCAGCTGTCTAAAAGAAGAACTGGATGGACCCTCAGCTGTCTAAAAGAAGAACTGGATGGACTCTCAGCTGTCTAAAAGAAGAACTGGATTGACCCTCAGCTGTCTAGAAGCAGAACTGGATGGACCCTCAGCTGTCTAGAAGAAGAACTGGATGGACTCTCAGCTCTCTAGAAGTAGAACTGGATGGGCCCTCAGCTGTCTAGAAGAAGAACTGGATGGACCCTCAGCTGTCCAGAAGAAGAACTGGATGGACCCTCCACTGTCTAGAAGAAGAACTGGATGGATCCTCAGCTGTCTAGAAGCAGAACTGGATGGAACCTCAGCTGTCTAGAAGTAGAACTGGATGGGCCCTCAGCTGTCTAGAAGTAGAACTGGATGGGCCCTCAGCTGTCTAGAAGAAGAACTGGATGGACCCTCAGCTGTTATAAGAATAACTGGATGGACCCTCAGCTGTCTAGAAGAACTGGATGGACCCTCAGCTGTCTAGAAGAAGAACTGGATGAACCCTCAGCTGTCTAGAAGAACTGGATGGACCCTCAGCTGTCTAGAAGAAGAACTGGATGGACCCTCAGCTGTCTAGAAATGGAATTGGATGGACCTCAGCTGCCAGTGATGTAGAAGGCTAGTGCTAATCACACCACCCCAGTGGTAAAAAGTCACTATGTATAATAATCACACCACCCCAGTGGTAAAAAGTCACTATGTATAATAATCACACCACCCCAGTGGTAAAAAGTCACTATGTATAATAATCACACCACCCCAGTGGTAAAAAGTCACTATGTATAATAATCACACCACCCCAGTGGTAAAAAGTCACTATGTATAATAATCACACCACCCCAGTGGTAAAAAGTCACTATGTATAATAATCACACCACCCCAGTTGTTGAGAAATGGCATTACCAGCTAAGTTTAAATATAGGGAAACTTAATTTAGAAAGTCAGCTCATCGCCTGCAGCTCATCGCCCCTGCAGACGAGGTCTTGAGATGCTGTCGAAGGCACTCCTCAACGGGCTGAAATGAATTATAATTTGTAAACAATAAATTACCCCTAGGGGGTGTTATGTCAGCATATTTCATTCACTGATGGCTGACAAACTTACTTGTGTGGACTCAAAAGTCCGCACCTAACTGCTGACTATAGGTTGATTACAAACTCCTTGCGACTCAAGAACTGCACAGTCCCCCGTACTACAAGAAATTCGTAACATACCTTGCTCTTGTAGCGTGAGCTATGGTGTTCTTCACACCTTCGACAGATATCGGTGACTTGATAGAAGCTGAAGTGTCCTTGGATGTCCACGTCTTCCATAGTCTAGGAATACGCACACTGGTACACTATGTTCCACAAGATTTGTCTTTATTGTTCACAATCTTATCACTAAAGAAGCTGATCACGCTTCTCTTAAGTGTTTATTGTGTTTTATGAGACACTTTGTTCACACTAACGCACAGATCGTTCTTTGTTGGTTATCCTGGCATCAGTGTCACTCTCAGTAGAGTCAAAAGTAATCTGAAGACGCCACAACGCCCCACGCCGTCACTGCCCCCAGCACAAAGGAAAAGCTGACCTAGTACTTTTGCATCCTTGTCACCTCCTCGATGAAGCAAAGCAGAATGTTTGATTCTTGCTGTTTTAAGCATAGACAACAATATACACTATCTCTACCATGGTAATAAAGTGGGAGCAGGATTTTCCTTAATTGTCCTGCTAAGGTAAGAGATGTACTGTCTCTTATTAAAATACACTCTGCAACACTGGACTGCAAGGAGCGGCGGTCGCTTGACCACGTCGCATACTCGTACTGCATCTGTGATCAATTACTCACTGTAGCCGTGAACAAGACGCTTGCCCCTTCTGAGAGGGCTGGGCCACTCAGGGCTGAAAGGGCTGAAAGAGGCTGAAGGGGGCTGATACCCCCCACCTGGAGAAAATTTCTCCACACCAGTAGTAAAAAGTCACTATGTATAATAATTACACCACCCCAGTGGTAAGAGACACTATGTATAATAATCACACAGCCCCAGTGGTAAAAAGTCACTATGTATAATAATCACACAATCCCAGTGGTAAAAGTCACTATGTATAATAATCACACCACCCCAGTGGTAAAAGTCACTATGTATAATAATCACACAGCCCCAGTGGTAAAAAGTCACTATGTATAATAATCACACAGCCCCAGTGGTAAAAGTCACTATGTATAATAATTACACCACAGCAGTGGTAAAAAGTCACTATGTATAATAATCACACAGCCCCAGTGGTAAAAGTCACTATGTATAATAATTACACCACAGCAGTGGTAAAAAGTCACTATGTATAATAATCTATGTAACAGTATTTGTTTATACCTGAGTAAAGTTATTTACCCCTGGCAGCGGAGTGATCATCCTTGGGTTCCAGGTTCTCCTGGACCAGCGATATCGTACAGCACTGATCCTCCCAGAAATCTTGTCTGCTATAACTGTTATACCATTCGTAACATATATCATCCACACAACTTTCAAACATTTTTACTTCCCGGCTAGATTTTACACTTTCTTTTTATTTTGTGACACAGCCTGTCTGTTACTGACATATACAAGATATACAGACCGTACCTGACATCAATGAAATACTACTACATAGAAAGTCCCTTGCTAAGCCGAACGTTTCCCGTAAATCAGGTCAGTTTTGTCCCCGGATGTGACTCGCACCAGTCCACTAACACCCAGGATGTGACCCACACCAGTCCACTAACACCCAGGATGTGACCCACACCAGTCCACTAACACCCAGGATGGGACCCACACCAGACCACTAACACCCAGGATGAAACCAACACTAGTCCACTAACACCCAGGATGGGACCCACACCAGTCCACTAACACTCAGGATGAGACCCACACTAGTCCACTAACACCCAGGATGAGACCCACACCAGTCCACTAATACCCAGGATGTGACCCACACCAGTCCACTAACACCCAGGATGTGACCCACACCAGTCCACTAACACCCAGGATGAGACCCACACCAGACCACTAACACCCAGGATGAGACCCACACCAGTCCACTAACACCCAGGATGTGACTCACACCAGTCCACAAACACCCAGGATATGACCCACACCAGTCCACTAACACCCAGGATGTGACCCACACCAGTCCACTAACACCCAGGATGCGCCCCACACCAGTCCACTAACACCCAGGATGTGACCCACACCAGTCCACTAACACCCAGGATGTGACCCACACCAGTCCACTAACACCAAGGAAGTGACTCAAACCAGTCCACTAACACCCAGGATGTGAACCACACCAGTCCACTAACACCAAGGATGTGACCCACACCAGTCCACTAACACCCAGGATGTCACCCACACCAGTCCACTAACACCCAGGATGTGACCCACACCAGTACACTAACACCCAGGATGTGGCCCACACCAGTCCACTAACACCCAGGATGCCACCCACATCAGTCCACTAACACCCAGGATATGACCCACACCAGTCCACTAACACCCAAGATGTGACCCACACCAGTCCGCTAACACCCAGGATGTGACCCACACCAGTCCACTAACACCCAGGAGGTGACCCACACCAGACCACTAACACCCAGGATGCGACCCACACCTGTCCACTAACACCCAGGATGTGACCCACACTAGTCCACTAACACCCAGGATGCCACCCACACAAGTCCACTAACACCCAGGATGTGATTTACACCAGTCCACTAACACCCAGGATGTGACCCACACAACTCCACTAACACCCAGGATGTGACCGACACCAGACCACTAACACCCGGGATGTGACCCACACCAGTCCACTAACACCCAGGATGTGACCCACACCAGTCCACTAACACCCAGGATGCAACCCACACCAGTCTACTAACACCCAGGATGCCACCCACACCAGTCCACTAACACCCAGGATGTGACCCACACCAGTCCACTAACACCCAGGATGTGACCCACACCAGTCCACTAACACCCAGGATGTGACCCACACCAGTCCACTAACACCCAGGATGCCACCCACACCAGTCCACTAACACCCAGGATGTGACCCACACCAGTCCACTAACACCCAGGATGTGACCCACACCAGTCCACTAACACCCAGGATGCAACCCACACCAGTCCACTAACACCCAGGATGCCACCCACACCAGTCCACTAACACCCAGGATGTGACCCACACCTGTCCACTAACACCCAGGATGTGACATACACCAGTCCACTAACACCCAGGATGTGACCCACACCAGTTCACTAACACCCAGGATGTGACCCACACCAGTCCACTAACAACCAGGATGTGACCCACACCAGTACACTAACACCCAGGATGCCACCCACACCAGTCCACTAACACCCAGGATGCCACCCACACCAGTCCACTAACACCCAGTATGTGACCCACACCGGTCCACTAACACCCAGGATGTGACCCACACCAGTCCACTAACACTCAGGATGCCACCCGCACCAGTCCACTAACACCCAGAATGTGACCCACACCAGAACACTAACACCCAGGATGTGACCCACACCAGTCCACTAACACCCAGGATGTGACCCACACCAGTCCACTAAGACCCAGGATGCCACCCACAACAGTCCACTAACACCCAGGATGCGACCAACACCATTCCACTAACACCCAGGATGTGACCCACACCAGTCCACTAACACCCAGGATGTGACCCACACCAGTCCACTAACACCCAGGATGTGACCCACACCAGTCCACTAACACGCAGGATGTGATCCGCACCAGTCCACTAACACCCAGGATGTGACCCACACCAGTCCACTAACACCCTGGATGTGACCCACACCAGTCCACTAACACCCAGGATGCCACCAACACCAGTCCACTAACACCCAGGATGCCACCCACACCAGTCCACTAACACCCAGGATGCCACCCACACCAGTCCACTAACAACCAGGATGTGACCCACACCGGTCCACTAACACCCAGGATGTGACCCACACCAGTCCACTAACACTCAGGATGCCACCCGCACCAGTCCACTAACACCCAGAATGTGACCCACACCAGTCCACTAACACCCATTATGTGATCCACACCAGTCCACTATCACCCAGGATGTGACCCACACCAGTCCACTAACACCCTGGATGTGACCCACACCAGTCCACTAACACCCAGGATGCCACCCACACCAGTCCACTAACACCCAGTGTGCCACCCACACCTGTCCACTAACACCCAGGATGCCACCCACACAAGTCCACTAACACCCAGGATGTGACCCACACCAGTCCACTAACACCCAGGATGCCACCCACACCACTCCACTAACACCCAGGATGTGATTTACACCAGTCCACTAACATCCAGGATGTGACCCACACCAGTCCACTAACACCCAGGATGTGACCCACACCAGTCCACTAACAGCCAGGATGTGACCCACACCATTCCTCTAACACCCAGGATGTGACCCACACTAGTCCACTAACACCCGGGATGTGACCCACACCAGTCCGCTAACACCCAGGATGTGACCCACACCAGTCCAGTAACACCCAGGATGTGACCCACTCTAGTCCACTAACACCCAGGATGTGACCCACACCAGTCCACTAACACCCAGGATGTGACTCACACCAGTCCACTAACACCCAGTATGTGACCCACACAAGTCCACTAGCACCCAGTATGTGACCCACACCAGTCCACTAACACCCAGGATGTGACCCACACCAGTCCACTAACACCCAGGATGTGACCCACACCAGTCCACTAACACCCAGGATGTGACCCACACCAGTCCACTAACACCCAAGATGTGTCCCACACCAGTCCACTAACACCCAGGATGTGACCCACACCAGTCCACTAACACCCAGGATGTGACCCACACCAGTCCACTAACACCCAGGATGTGACCCACACCAGTCCACTAACACCCAAGATGTGTCCCACACCAGTCCACTAACACCCAGGATGTGACCCACACCAGTCCACTAACACCCAGGATGTGACCCACACCAGTCCACTGACACCCAGGATGTGACCCACACCAGTCCACTAACACCCAGGATGTGACCCACACCAGTCCACTAACACCCAGGATGTGACCCACACCAGTCCACTAACACCCAGGATGTGACCCACACCAGTCCACTAACACCCAGGATGTGACCCACACCAGTCCACTAACACCCAGGATGTGACCCACACCAGTCCACTAACACCCAGGATGTGACCCACACCAGTCCACTAACACCCAGGATGTGACCCACACCAGTCCACTAACACCCAGGATGTGACCCACACCAGTCCACTAACACCCAGGATGTGACCCACACCAGTCCACTAACACCCAGGATGTGACCCACACCAGTCCACTAACACCCAGGATGTGACCCACACCAGTCCACTAACACCCAGGATGTGACCCACACCAGTCCACTAACACCCAGGATATGACCCACACCATTTTCTTGTCCAATGACATAATTTACCCGTACTGCAAAATTGCCACCTAATATATACAACAGTACTCACATGTTCAATTCTTCTGGCTGTTTATATGAAATATCAAAAATACATTAAACTTACAAGCTAATAACTGGCTTGTGTGACATTTGGGAATATTTATAAGATTTCCAGACAATGTTTTAATTTTGGAATATATGTAAGAGACAGTTTTATCCGGAGTGTGTCTGGGGTGAATTTGTGACGGATCCTCTCATGAGTCCAAGTTGGTAACAGTATCTCCGGGAACTAAGAGGACGAAGATGATTATATACATCACATGGGCAGTTATCCAGTCTTTGCTGCGTGCTGCTAGGTCACACCAAGGTGACCTTCACTTGTGTCTTCCAGCTATTCAGAGCCGTGAGTCCTGCGTAGAAATTTCAACACTGCTGAACTGCTTTAGGACGTAAACACTTTACATGAGGAAATTTTGTTTGGCCAAGCATGGAAGTATATTTGTTTTTTACCATATTCTGATACATCGACATATTCTTCCCAATTCCTATATACCATAAAATTAAGTACGTAAAAGATGAGTTTCGGTCATTGATTGATCCAGAAACATATCCCTCATAATACACGACCTTGGCCTTATATACCTCAGTTACTACACTTACATGATTACCCAAACAAAGTGTGTACCTGTATGTTCGGAGGAGGTATTTATATGTAACCGGTGTGGAAAATTTTTAATTTTCCGAAGTTATAGTGCCTAATAGGTGTTTAATGTGTCGATATGGGTCAAAAATGCAATTGAAAATGGAAGAGAACCAAGAGTTCCCTCGGCGCCTGTGCGGAGGTGAGGGGAGACAGGTCGACACAGGGCATGGGGTGGGCGGCAGTTTTTTGAATGGAGTGAGGAGGCTGTGAAAACATGGGACCAGGAAATTGGCGTTCACAGCGGCCTAAGGATTAATATAGGCCTCACTTCATAATAGGAAGTGTCGTAACTGTTCCTGGTGAAGAGTGAGGGAACGTGATTTACGGGACCACCGTAATAAAGTGGTAAAATGAGTGAATAATAGTAGGACCAGTGGTGGTTGGCGCATCACCATGGAGTGTGTCCCGGGTTAACATACCCGTGGTTTAATCATCACTCATCAGTCTCAGATCTTAATGGAGTGGCCTCCAATGTGTATAATAATTAGGAGACATTAAATCGTATGGTGGGCTAAGAAGTAATTATTGATAATAACACTAAGTTAAGAGAATGCGTGAAGTGAAATAAGTCGCCTTGCTCTGAGTGAACACGTTAGACCGCGTTGTTTCCGTCCCGAGGATAGTGAAGTTTTTATGGAGTCACGACTTCTAAACCGGGACAAACCAACGGATACCTCGTCCTGCTGGAATAAGAACTGTGTCGGTGTAGCAGGACATCGAAATGAGATGGTGAATGGAGGAAATAAGAAGCATCAATCACCCACAGTTAAGTAACCCTTCTAGTTACAGCAGACTGATACTGGTCAGTTAGGTATGTTGTAATTGGATAGGTTATGGGTGATCCAGCTACACCAAGTGACCACCAGAGAATATCTGGTAAGTGGTGGGATTATGTACAAATGTTTTCCTTGATGGATATATCAATGTGTAACCTACATCCCCCCCCCTTCATTCAGTTAAACTAATATAATCTATACAGTCCACAATTAATTAGTAGCGCCGTACTTGTGGGTGCTATCCAATTTTATACTGGTCTCGGATAGATATGGATAAGATTGTGAGTGTCGAAGGGGCCACCTGCAGTGACCAGGGGTGGTTAAGTTTTCTCACATGTCTACACGGGGTGACTTTGGTAAACAATATAGTTGTTGTCTCCCAACGAGATTACTCGTATGCATGTAATGTTGAGGTACGTACAGGTAACCACCCCTAGAAAATTTTCCATATCTGCCCGCTGGTCCTTCCTGAACAGGATGCAATCAGTGAAAAAATTGATTGAATTAATTTCTTAATAATTAAGTAACTGATTGAAGGAAGTGGGTATAGGGTACACAAATTTAATCGATCGTGTGGTGGATGATAATTAGCCTAATTAATTGCTAGCACATGTGTGGCTAGGATTTATACAAGAGTAAAGTGCAAGAATTACTCTTATAAGGCGCCTACTTAAGTTGTATAATCAGTGATTAATAATTCTCTAACCATGACTGGATCTGATGGAGTTAATGTGGCTGACAAGTCCCTGGATTTTAGAGTAATGAAAGCATCATTACAGGCTATTAGAACCGTGAACCCTAATGAATTAAAGTTATATTTAGATGCTTTAGAGAGTAGATTTGATTGGTACAAATTGTGGTTTAAAGACTGTGAAAGAGATCTGCTGGAGAATTGTGCAGATGGAATGGAAATGAATGTTTTAATTAATCAACATTACGAATTGGAAGAAAAACTGTCTTGTAAAAGTAAGGCTTTGAATAAATTAAAGGATGCAAGCCAGGCAGTTGATCAACCTATTAATGCAAAGGGTGTGTTTGCCAAAACCTCCAGAGTACGGTCTGGAGGAAATCAGACTAGGTCGGCAGGAATTAATTGTTCAATTGCAGACCAGTCAACCAAACAGTTCTAGGGATATAACACATAATGACTCTGAAGTATCTGTTAAGTCTCAAAAGGAAAAAATAATCCCAGTGGTAATAATCATAATTAAGAGATAAATAGGCACATATCAAGTGACAGGAATCAGTAATAGTGGTTCCTCACATCAAGGTAAGAGGAATAAGTACCTCAGTAAGAGTAACCCAGTTGTGGAAAATTGCATTTATCTGAATGTAACTAATTATGTACATAACAGTAAATGATAACAAAGATAATTATTATTTATCAATGTTACATAGACAAGTAGGAATTTGGGACACCTAGGTCGAAAAAAATGTCCCCCTTCGATACCTACCACTGTCATAACCACAAGTTGCTCTGGACCTATTAATTAAATGAAATATACATACACCAGGAATACTGGTAAATATATAAATTTGTGGACTGTATATTAAAAATAATAAATGGTTATATATATACACAATTACATAACAGAAGGAAAATATATCTTAATATCACTCATTAATTTGGCTGGATATTAAGTTGTATCATACTCAGAAAAACCTCACTAACTAAATTTATGAAAACACTGGCCAGAATTATACACTAATCTAGAGAGCTTATCTGAGGTTCCTGGAGCTGTCTTGTCCAGTCGTCTGATATCTCAAGTTATGCAGGAATGCATGTCCAACAATTTCGCCTCCTATTTGAGAGATGTAAGCCCAATTTTAACCTCTAGAGCATGAAAATTACTTCCCATTACACTAACGTTGCATCCAATTCAAAACCAAGATGGCGAGTCTCGTCTGTGCAGACGCAGGCTTTCCGTTTTCTATGACATAAATATTATTAAATACAGTATGGCCATCTATTTACATACAAATACTGAATTTCTGGAAAATATATACAGTATTTTAAACACTGCGGCCAGCCGGAGTTTGTTGCTAAACGATTCAAATTACTCCTTCCTTTAGGAGACGATTCCAGCCAGTTCTGGCTTGAGTGGCTGTTCTCCTAGTAGGTCTTACTACGATTTCATCTTCCGGCATCACTTGGTCAGCGTTATCTTCCATATCACTCAAGTGCTGAGGGTGCTGAGGGAGAATAAAAGTGCAGAGGGAACTGAGGGAGAATAAACGTGCTGAGGGTGCTGAGTGAGTGTAAAAGTGCTGAGGGTGCTGAGGGAGTGTAAAAGTGCTGAGGGTGCTGAGGGAGAATAAAAGTGCTGAGGGTTCTGGGGGAGAATAAAATTGCTGAGGGTGCTGAGGGAGAATAAAAGTGCTGAGGGTGCTGAGGGAGTGTAAAAGTGCAGAGAGTGCTGAGGGAGAATAAAAGGGCTGAGGGTGCTGAGGGAGTGTAAAAGTGCTGAGAGTGCTGAGAGTGCTGAGGGAGGAAAAAAAGGGCTGAGGGTGCTGAGGGAGTAAAAGTGCTGAGAGTGCTGAGGGAGAACAAAAGAGCTGAGGGTGCTGAGGGAGAATAATGGTGCTGAGGGTGCTGAGGGAGTTTAAAAGTGCTGAGGGTGCTGAGGGAGAATAAAAGTGCTGAGGGTGCTGAGGGAGAATAAAAGTGCTGAGGGTGCTGAGGGAGAATAAACGTGCTGAGGGTGCTGAGTGAGTGTAAAAGTGCTGAGGGTGCTGAGGGAGAATAAAAGTGCTGAGGGTGCTGAGGGAGAATAAAAGTGCTGAGGGTGCTGAGGGAGAATAAACGTGCTGAGGGTGCTGAGTGAGTGTAAAAGTGCTGAGGGTGCTGAGGGAGAATAAAAGTGCTGAGGGTGCTGAGGGAGTGTAAAAGTGCTGAGGGTGCTGAGGGAGAATAACGGTGCTGAGGGTGCTGAGGGTGCTGAGGGAGTGTAAAAGTGCTGAGAGTGCTGAGAGTGCTGAGGGAGAATAAAAGGGCTGAGGGTGCTGAGGGAGTGTAAAAGTGCTGAGAGTGCTGAGGGAGAACAAAAGTGCTGAGGGTGCTGAGGGAGAATAAGGGTGCTGAGGGTACTGAGGGAGTGTAAAAGTGCTGAGAGTGCTGAGGGAGAATAAAAGGGCTGAGGGTGCTGAGGGAGTAAAAGTGCTGAGAGTGCTGAGGGAGAACAAAAGTGCTGAGGGTGCTGAGGGAGAATAATGGTGCTGAGGGTGCTGAGGGAGTTTAAAAGTGCTGAGGGTGCTCAGGGAGAATAAAAGTGCTGAAGGCGCTCAGGGAGAATAAAAGTGCTGAGGGTGCTGGGGAAAAATAAAAGTGCTGAGGGTGCTGAGGGAGAATAATGGTGCTGAGGGTGCTGAGGGAGTTTAAAAGTGCTGAGGTTGCTGAGGGAGAATAAAAGTGCTGAGGGTGCTGAGGGAGAATAAAAGTGCTGAGGGTGCTGAGGGAGAATAAAAGTGCTGAGGGTGCTGAGAGAGAATAAAAGTGCTGAGGGAGAATAAAAGTGCTGAGGGAGAATAAAAGTGCTGAGGGAGAATAAAAGTGCTGAGGGTGCTGAGGGAGAATAAAAGTGCTGAGGGAGAATAAAAGTGCTGAGGGTGCTGAGGGAGAATAAAAGTGCTGAGGGAGAATAAAAGTGCTAAGGGAGAATAAAAGTGCTGAGGGAGAATAAAATTGCTGAGGGAGAATAAAAGTGCTGAGGGAGAATAAAAATGCTGAGGGAGAATAAAAGTGCTGAGGGTGCTGAGGGAGAATAAAAGTGCTGAGGGAGAATAAAAGTGCTGAGGGTGCTGAGAGAGAATAAAAGTGCTGAGGGAGAATAAAAGTGCTGAGGGAGAATAAAAGTGCTGAGGGTGCTGAGGGAGAATAAAAGTGCTGAGGGAGAATAAAAGTGCTGAGGGTGCTGAGGGAGAATAAAAGTGCTGAGGGTGCTGAGGGAGAATAAAAGTGCTGAGGGAGAATAAAAGTGCTGAGGGTGCTGAGGGAGAATAAAAGTGCTGAGGGTGCTGAGGGAGAATAAAAGTGCTGAGGGTGCTGAGGGAGAATAAAAGTGCTGAGGGTGCTGAGGGAGAGTAAAAGTGCTGAGGGTGCTGAGGGAGAATAAAAGTGCTGAGGGAGAATAAAAGTGCTGAGAGTGCTGAGGGAGAATAAAAGTGCCGAGGGAGAATAAAAGTGCTGAGGGAGAATAAAAGTGCTGAGGGAGAATAAAAGTGCTGAGGGAGAATAAAAGTGCTGAGGGAGAATAAAAGTGCTGAGGGAGAATAAAAGTGCTGAGGGTGCTGAGGGAGAATAAAAGTGCTGAGGGAGAATAAAAGTGCTGAGGGAGAATAAAAGTGCTGAGGGTGCTGAGGGAGAATAAAAGTGCTGAGGGTGCTGAGGGAGAATAAAAGTGCTGAGGGTGCTGAGGGAGAATAAAAGTGCTGGGGGTGCTGAGGGAGAATAAAAGTGCTGAGGGTGCTGAGGGAGAATAAAAGTGCTGAGGGTGCTGAGGGAGAATAAAAGTGCTGAGGGAGAATAAAAGTGCTGAGGGTGCTGAGGGAGTGTAAAAGTGCTGAGGGTGCTGAGGGAGAATAAAAGTGCTGAGGGTGCTGAGCGAGAATAAAAGTGCTGAGGGTGCTGAGGGAGAATAAAAGTGCTGAGGGTGCTGAGGGAGAATAAAAGTGCTGAGGGTGCTGAGGGAGAATAAAAGTGCTGAGGGTGCTGAGGGAGAATAAAAGTGCTGAGGGTGCTGAGGGAGAATAAAAGTGCTGAGGGTGCTGAGGGAGAATAAAACTGCTGAGTGTGCTGAGGGAGAATAAAAGTGCTGAGGGTGCTGAGGGAGAATAAAAGTGCTGAGGGTGCTGAGGGAGAATAAAAGTCCTGAGGGTGCTGAGGGAGAATAAAAGTGCTGAGGGTGCTGAGGGAGAATAAAAGTGCTGAGGGTGCTGAGGGAAAATAAAAGTGCTGAGGGTGCTGAGGGAGAATAAAAGTGCTGAGGGTGCTGAGGGAGAATAAAAGTGCTGAGGGTGCTGAGGGAGAATAAAAGTGCTGAGGGTGCTGAGGGAGAATAAAAGTGCTGAAGGTGCTGAGGGAGAATAAAAGTGCTGAGGGTGCTGAGGGAGAATAAAAGTGCTGAGGGTGCTGAGGGAGAATAAAAGTGCTGAGAGTGCTGAGGGAGAATAAAAGTGCTGAGGGTGCTGAGGGAAAATAAAAGTGCTGAGGGTGCTGAGGGAGAATAAAAGTGCTGAGGGTGCTGAGGGAGAATAAAAGTGCTGAGGGTGCTGAGGGAGAATAAAAGTGCTGATGGTGCTGAGGGAGAATAAAATTGCTGAGGGTGCTGAGGGAGAATAAAAGTGCTGAGGGTGCTGAGGGAGAATAAAAGTGCTGAGGGTGCTGAGGGAGAATAAAAGTGCTGAGGGAGAATAAAAGTGTTGAGGGTGCTGAGGGAGAATAAAAGTGCTGAGGGTGCTGAGGGAGAATAAAAGTGCTGAGGGTGCTGAGGGAGAATAAAAGTGCTGAGGGTGCTGAAGGAGAATAAAAGTGCTGAGGGAGAATTAAAGTGCTGAGGGAGAATAAAAGTGCTGAGGGTGCTGAGGGAGAATAAAAGTGCTGAGGGTGCTGAGGGAGAATAAAAGTGCTGAGGGTGCTGAGGGAGAATAAAAGTGCTGAGGGTGCTGAGGGAGAATAAAAGTGCTGAGGGTGCTGAGGGAGAATAAAAGTGCTGAGGGTGCTGAGGGAGAATAAAAGTGCTGAGGGTGCTGAGGGAGAATAAAAGTGCTGAGGGTGCTGAGGGAGAA
Organism: Cherax quadricarinatus; assembly: GCF_038502225.1. NCBI lineage: Eukaryota > Metazoa > Arthropoda > Malacostraca > Decapoda > Parastacidae > Cherax > Cherax quadricarinatus. The sequence goes on along the minus strand of NC_091372.1, from coordinate 17,665,985 downwards.
TATAAGTGCTGAGGGTGCTGAGGGAGAATAAAAGTGCTGAGTGTGCTGAGGGAGAATAAAAGTGCTGAGGGTGCTGAGGGAGAATAAAAGTGCTGAGGGTGCTGAGGGAGAATAAAAGTCCTGAGGGTGCTGAGGGAGAATAAAAGTGCTGAGGGTGCTGAGGGTGCTGAGGGAGAATAAAAGTGCTGAGGATGCTGAGGGAGAATAAAAGTGCTGAGGGTGCTGAGGGAGTGCTGAGGGTGCTGAGGGAGAATAAAAGTGCTGAGGGTGCTGAGGGAGAATAAAAGTAAAAGTGCTGAGGGTGCTGAGGGAGAATAAAAGTGCTGAGGGTGCTGAGGGAGAATAAAAGTGCTGAGGGTGCTGAGGGAGAATAAAAGTGCTGAGGGTGCTGAGGGAGAATAAAAGTGCTGAGGGTGCTGAGGGAGAATAAAAGTGCTGAGGGTGCTGAGGGAGAATAAAAGTGCTGAGGGTGCTGAGGGAGAATAAAAGTGCTGAGGGTGCTGAGGGAGAATAAAAGTGCTGAGGGTGCTGAGGGAGAATAAAAGTGCTGAGAGTGCTGAGGGAGAATAAAAGTGCTGAGGGTGCTGAGGGAAAATAAAAGTGCTGAGGGTGCTGAGGGAGAATAAAAGTGCTGAGGGTGCTGAGGGAGAATAAAAGTGCTGAGGGTGCTGAGGGACAATAAAAGTGCTGATGGTGCTGAGGGAGAATAAAATTGCTGAGGGTGCTGAGGGAGAATAAAAGTGCTGAGGGTGCTGAGGGAGAATAAAAGTGCTGAGGGTGCTGAGGGAGAATAAAAGTGCTGAGGGAGAATAAAAGTGCTGAGGGAGAATAAAAGTGCTGAGGGTGCTGAGGGAGAATAAAAGTGCTGAGGGTGCTGAGGGAGAATAAAAGTGCTGAGGGTGCTGAGGGAAAATAAAAGTGCTGAGGGTGTGCTGAGGGTGCTGAGGGAGAATAAAAGTGCTAAGGGAGAATAAAAGTGTTGAGGGTGCTGAGGGAGAATAAAAGTGCTGAGGGTGCTGAGGGAGAATAAAAGTGCTGAGGGTGCTGAGGGAGAATAAAAGTGCTGAGGGTGCTGAGGGAGAATAAAAGTGCTGAGGGTGCTGAGGGAGAATAAAAGTGCTGAGGGTGCTGAGGGAGAATAAAAGTGCTGAGGGTGCTGAGGGAGAATAAAAGTGCTGAGGGTGCTGAGGGAGAATAAAAGTGCTGAGGGTGCTGAGGGAGAATAAAAGTGCTGAGGGTGCTGAGGGAGAATAAAAGTGCTGAGGGTGCTGAGGGAGAATAAAAGTGCTGAGGGTGCTGAGGGAGAATAAAAGTGCTGAGGGTGCTGAGGGAGAATAAAAGTGCTGAGGGTGCTGAGGGAGAATAAAAGTGCTGAGGGTGCTGAGGGAGAATAAAAGTGCTGAGGGTGCTGAGGGAGAATAAAAGTGCTGAGGGTGCTGAGGGAGAATAAAAGTGCTGAGGGTGCTGAGGGAGAATAAAAGTGCTGAGGGTGCTGAGGGAGAATAAAAGTGCTGAGGGTGCTGAGGGAGAATAAAAGTGCTGAGGGTGCTGAGGGAGAATAAAAGTGCTGAGGGTGCTGAGGGAGAATAAAAGTGCTGAGGGTGCTGAGGGAGAATAAAAGTGCTGAGGGTGCTGAGGGAGAATAAAAGTGCTGAGGGTGCTGAGGGAGAATAAAAGTGCTGAGGGTGCTGAGGGAGAATAAAAGTGCTGAGGGTGCTGAGGGAGAATAAAAGTGCTGAGGGTGCTGAGGGAGAATAAAAGTGCTGAGGGTGCTGAGGGAGAATAAAAGTGCTGAGGGTGCTGAGGGAGAATAAAAGTGCTGAGGGTGCTGAGGGAGAATAAAAGTGCTGAGGGTGCTGAGGGAGAATAAAAGTGCTGAGGGTAAAAGCTGAGGGAGGTGCTGAGGGTGCTGAGGGAGAATAAAAGTGCTGAGGGTGCTGAGGGAGAATAAAAGTGCTGAGGGTGCTGAGGGAGAATAAAAGTGCTGAGGGTGCTGAGGGAGAATAAAAGTGCTGAGGGTGCTGAGGGAGAATAAAAGTGCTGAGGGTGCTGAGGGAGAATAAAAGTGCTGAGGGTGCTGAGGGAGAATAAAAGTGCTGAGGGTGCTGAGGGAGAATAAAAGTGCTGAGGGTGCTGAGGGAGAATAAAAGTGCTGAGGGTGCTGAGGGAGAATAAAAGTGCTGAGGGTGCTGAGGGAGAATAAAAGTGCTGAGGGTGCTGAGGGAGAATAAAAGTGCTGAGGGTGCTGAGGGAGAAAAAAAGTAAAGAATAAAAGTGCTGAGGGTGCTGAGGGAGAATAACAGTGCTGAGGGTGCTGAGGGAGAATAAAAGTGCTGAGGGTGCTGAGGGAGAATAAAAGTGCTGAGGGTGCTGAGGGAGAATAAAAGTGCTGAGGGTGCTGAGGGAGAATAAAAGTGCTGAGGGTGCTGAGGGAGAATAAAAGTGCTGAGGGTGCTGAGGGAGAATAAAAGTGCTGAGGGTGCTGAGGGAGAATAAAAGTGCTGAGGGTGCTGAGGGAGAATAAAAGTGCTGAGGGTGCTGAGGGAGAATAAAAGTGCTGAGGGTGCTGAGGGAGAATAAAAGTGCTGAGGGTGCTGAGGGAGAATAAAAGTGCTGAGGGTGCTGAGGGAGAATAAAAGTGCTGAGGGTGCTGAGGGAGAATAAAAGTGCTGAGGGTGCTGAGGGAGAATAAAAGTGCTGAGGGTGCTGAGGGAGAATAAAAGTGCTGAGGGTGCTGAGGGAGAATAAAAGTGCTGAGGGTGCTGAGGGAGAATAAAAGTGCTGAGGGTGCTGAGGGAGAATAAAAGTGCTGAGGGTGCTGAGGGAGAATAAAAGTGCTGAGGGTGCTGAGGGAGAATAAAAGTGCTGAGGGTGCTGAGGGAGAATAAAAGTGCTGAGGGTGCTGAGGGAGAATAAAAGTGCTGAGGGTGCTGAGGGAGAATAAAAGTGCTGAGGGTGCTGAGGGAGAATAAAAGTGCTGAGGGTGCTGAGGGAGAATAAAAGTGCTGAGGGTGCTGAGGGAGAATAAAAGTGCTGAGGGTGCTGAGGGAGAATAAAAGTGCTGAGGGTGCTGAGGGAGAATAAAAGTGCTGAGGGTGCTGAGGGAGAATAAAAGTGCTGAGGGTGCTGAGGGAGAATAAAAGTGCTGAGGGCTGAGGGAGAATAAAAGTGCTGAGGGTGCTGAGAGAATAAAAGTGCTGAGGGTGCTGAGGGAGAATAAAAGTGCTGAGGGTGCTGAGGGAGAATAAAAGTGCTGAGGGTGCTGAGGGAGAATAAAAGTGCTGAGGGTGCTGAGGGAGAATAAAAGTGCTGAGGGTGCTGAGGGAGAATAAAAGTGCTGAGGGTGCTGAGGGAGAATAAAAGTGCTGAGGGTGCTGAGGGAGAATAAAAGTGCTGAGGGTGCTGAGGGAGAATAAAAGTGCTGAGGGTGCTGAGGGAGAATAAAAGTGCTGAGGGTGCTGAGGGAGAATAAAAGTGCTGAGGGTGCTGAGGGAGAATAAAAGTGCTGAGGGTGCTGAGGGAGAATAAAAGTGCTGAGGGTGCTGAGGGAGAATAAAAGTGCTGAGGGTGCTGAGGGAGAATAAAAGTGCTGAGGGTGCTGAGGGAGAATAAAAGTGCTGAGGGTGCTGAGGGAGAATAAAAGTGCTGAGGGTGCTGAGGGAGAATAAAAGTGCTGAGGGTGCTGAGGGAGAATAAAAGTGCTGAGGGTGCTGAGGGAGAATAAAAGTGCTGAGGGTGCTGAGGGAGAATAAAAGTGCTGAGGGTGCTGAGGGAGAATAAAAGTGCTGAGGGTGCTGAGGGAGAATAAAAGTGCTGAGGGTGCTGAGGGAGAATAAAAGTGCTGAGGGTGCTGAGGGAGAATAAAAGTGCTGAGGGTGCTGAGGGAGAATAAAAGTGCTGAGGGTGCTGAGGGAGAATAAAAGTGCTGAGGGTGCTGAGGGAGAATAAAAGTGCTGAGGGTGCTGAGGGAGAATAAAAGTGCTGATGGTGCTGAGGGAGAATAAAAGTGCTGAGGGCTGAGGGAGTATATAAGTGCTGAGGGTGCTGAGGGAGAATAAAAGTGCTGAGGGTGCTGAGGGAGAATAAAAGTGCTGAGGGTGCTGAGGGAGAATAAAAGTGCTGAGGGTGCTGAGGGAGAATAAAAGTGCTGAGGGTGCTGAGGGAGAATAAAAGTGCTGAGGGTGCTGAGGGAGAATAAAAGTGCTGAGGGTGCTGAGGGAGAATAAAAGTGCTGAGGGTGCTGAGGGAGAATAAAAGTGCTGAGGGTGCTGAGGGAGAATAAAAGTGCTGAGGGTGCTGAGGGAGAATAAAAGTGCTGAGGGTGCTGAGGGAGAATAAAAGTGCTGAGGGTGCTGAGGGAGAATAAAAGTGCTGAGGGTGCTGAGGGAGAATAAAAGTGCTGAGGGTGCTGAGGGAGAATAAAAGTGCTGAGGGAGAATAAAAGTGCTGAGGGTGCTGAGGGAGAATAAAAGTGCTGAGGGTGCTGAGGGAGAATAAAAGTGCTGAGGGTGCTGAGGGAGAATAAAAGTGCTGAGGGTGCTGAGGGAGAATAAAAGTGCTGAGGGTGCTGAGGGAGAATAAAAGTGCTGAGGGTGCTGAGGGAGAATAAAAGTGCTGAGGGTGCTGAGGGAGAATAAAAGTGCTGAGGGTGCTGAGGGAGAATAAAAGTGCTGAGGGTGCTGAGGGAGAATAAAAGTGCTGAGGGTGCTGAGGGAGAATAAAAGTGCTGAGGGTGCTGAGGGAGAATAAAAGTGCTGAGGGTGCTGAGGGAGAATAAAAGTGCTGAGGGTGCTGAGGGAGAATAAAAGTGCTGAGGGTGCTGAGGGAGAATAAAAGTGCTGAGGGTGCTGAGGGAGAATAAAAGTGCTGAGGGTGCTGAGGGAGAATAAAAGTGCTGAGGGTGCTGAGGGAGAATAAAAGTGCTGAGGGTGCTGAGGGAGAATAAAAGTGCTGAGGGTGCTGAGGGAGAATAAAAGTGCTGAGGGTGCTGAGGGAGAATAAAAGTGCTGAGGGTGCTGAGGGAGAATAAAAGTGCTGAGGGTGCTGAGGGAGAATAAAAGTGCTGAGGGTGCTGAGGGAGAATAAAAGTGCTGAGGGTGCTGAGGGAGAATAAAATTGCTGAGGGTGCTGAGGGAGAATAAAAGTGCTGAGGGTGCTGAGGGAGAATAAAAGTGCTGAGGGTGCTGAGGGAGAATAAAAGTGCTGAGGGAGAATAAAAGTGTTGAGGGTGCTGAGGGAGAATAAAAGTGCTGAGGGAGAATAAAAGTGCTGAGGGTGCTGAGAGAGAATAAAAGTGCTGAGGGTGCTGAGGGAGAATAAAAGTGCTGAGGGTGCTGAGGGAGAATAAAAGTGCTGAGGGTGCTGAGGGAGAATAAAAGTGCTGAGGGTGCTGAGGGAGAATAAAAGTGCTGAGGGTGCTGAGGGAGAATAAAAGTGCTGAGGGTGCTGAGGGAGAATAAAAGTGCTGAGGGTGCTGAGGGAGAATAAAAGTGCTGAGGGTGCTGAGGGAGAATAAAAGTGCTGAGGGTGCTGAGGGAGAATAAAAGTGCTGAGGGTGCTGAGGGAGAATAAAAGTGCTGAGGGTGCTGAGGGAGAATAAAAGTGCTGAGGGAGAATAAAAGTGCTGAGGGTGCTGAGGGAGAATAAAAGTGCTGAGGGTGCTGAGGGAGAATAAAAGTGCTGAGGGTGCTGAGGGAGAATAAAAGTGCTGAGGGTGCTGAGGGAGAATAAAAGTGCTGAGGGTGCTGAGGGAGAATAAAAGTGCTGAGGGTGCTGAGGGAGAATAAAAGTGCTGAGGGTGCTGAGGGAGAATAAAAGTGCTGAGGGTGCTGAGGGAGAATAAAATAAGGTTTTGTCCACAAATTTGCAAAGAACAAGAAAAAGTTCTGGAGTGAAATTAATAAATATAGAAAACATAGGAAATACATGCAGTGAACACCTGAAACAAAGAGTGGAGTTATTAGAGGGGGAGACGCAGGTGTTGGGGAAACTGAGGAAATATTGAGAGACGCAGGTGTTGGGGAAACTGAGGAAATATTGTGAAGAGATGTTAAATGTTAATGAGATATTTTAACCTGACAATTGATTTTTAAAATAACGAGAAAGTTGAACCAAACAAACTCAAAGTTGAGAGAAATATAATTAATTCAAGTTTCATGAAAAACAGTATTGATTTTTAATATAAATATTAGTTCAGGGTTATATAAACTAGGTTCATCCAGGTGTCAGGTCATATGTTAGGTGATATCTCAGTCTTATAAGCCTTCTGCTCTTCTATTATTTTTGCAGTTCCTTCATAATGTGAGAAATTATGAAACCACTTTGAAATTAATTATTTTTTCACAGTGGTTATTTTGCATATCGTAATATCACCTGTTTACTCACTCTGATCTTACTGTGTATATAACTATATATATATAGGCAATAACATCACATAACAGGTGATTTCAGAATATTCAAAACAACCACTGTGAAAGAATAGTGAAATTCCAAGCGATTTCGTGGCTTCTCACATTATCAAGGAACTATATATTGTTCCTTGATAATGTTAGAAGTCAAGAAAGCGCTTGGAATTTCGCTATTCTTTCACAGTGGTTGTTATACAAATATATATATATATATATATATATATATATATATATATATATATATATATATATATATATATATATATATATATACATATATGTAAACACTGATCTCTGGCTGAAGGAGACTCGAACCTACGAACCTTAGGACAAGGTACGCAGTGCTTTACCAATCTACCCACACAGGACAATACCTTGGCGTGTAGCTTGTTTGTGTATATTTCGCCTGCTCTCGCGAATTCCTTGCATTGTTAAAATCTCTAGTAAGGCTGATGCATGCAGGGGATGAGATGAAAAGCTGTAAGCCTTCTCCCTGAAAGCTGGCTGCCTTGGATCAAAACGTGTAGCGCAAGCTACACGCCAAGGTATTGTCCAGTGTGGGTAGATTGGTAAAGCACTGCGTACCTTGTCCTAAGGTTCGTAGGTTCGAGTCTCCTTCAGCCAGAGATCAGTGTTTGTGTATATTTCGCCTGCTCTCGCGAATTCCTTGCATATATATATATATATATATATATATATATATATATATATATATATATATATATATATATATACATATATATATGGGAATCGGCCAGTGTATGTTAATAAATATATATATATATATATATATATATATATATATATATATATATATATATATATATATATATATATATATACATATATGTCTTGCCGAATAAGTAAAACTGGTCAATTAGCAAGAACTCATTTAAAGTTAAGTCCTTTCTAAAATTTTCTCTTATACGTTTAAAGATATTTTTTTTTCATTAATGTTAATATAAAAATTTTGAACTTTGCACCAAAAGAATCTTAGAAAACTTACCTAACGTTATTATAACAAGAGCAATTTATTTTAGCCTAACCCAACTAAATACCTGGAGTTTACCTGGAGAGAGTTCCGGGGGTCAACGCCCCCGCGGCCCGGTCTGTGACCAGGCCTCCTGGTGGATCAGAGCCTGATCAACCAGGCTGTTGCTGCTGGCTGCACGCAAACCAACGTACGAGCCACAGCCCGGCTGGTCAGGAACCGACTTTAGGTGCTTGACCAGTGCCAGCTTGAAGACTGCCAGGGGTCTGTTGGTAATCCCCCTTATGTATGCTGGGAGGCAGTTGAACAGTCTCGGGCCCCTGACACTTATTGTATGGTCTCTTAACGTGCTAGTGACACCCCTGCTTTTCATTGGGGGGATGTTGCATCGTCTGCCAAGTCTTTTGCTTTCGTAGTGAGTGATTTTCGTGTGCAAGTTTGGTACTAGTCCCTCTAGGATTTTCCAGGTGTATATAATCATGTATCTCTCCCTCCTGCGTTCCAGGGAATACAGGTTCAGGAACCTCAAGCGCTCCCGGTAATTGAGGTGTTTTATCTCCGTTATGCGCGCCGAGAAGGTTCTCTGTACATTTTCTAGGTCAGCAATTTCACCTGCCTTGAAAGGTGCTGTTAGTGTGCAGCAATATTCCAGCCTAGATAGAACAAGTGACCTGAAGAGTGTCATCATGGGCTTGGCCTCCCTAGTTTTGAAGGTTCTCATTATCCATCCTGTCATTTTTCTAGCAGATGCGATTGATACAATGTTATGGTCCTTGAAGGTGAGATCCTCCGACATGATCACTCCCAGGTCTTTGACGTTGGTGTTTCGCTCTATTTTGTGGCCAGAATTTGTTTTGTACTCTGATGAAGATTTAATTTCCTCATGTTTACCATATCTGAGTAACTGAAATTTCTCGTCGTTGAACTTCATATTGTTTTCTGCAGCCCACTGAAAGATTCGGTTGATGTCCGCCTGGAGCCTTGCAGTGTCTGCAATGGAAGACACTGTCATGCAGATTCGGGTGTCATCTGCAAAGGAAGACACGGTGCTGTGGCTGACATCCTTGTCTATGTCGGATATGAGGATGAGGAACAAGATGGGAGCGAGTACTTTGCAATGAGGAACAGAGCTTTTCACCGTAGCTGCCTCGGACTTTACTCTGTTGACGACTACTCTCTGTGTTCTGTTAGTGAGGAAATTATAGATCCATCGACCGACTTTTCCTGTTATTCCTTTAGCGCGCATTTTGTGCGCTATTACGCCATGGTCACACTTGTCGAAGGCTTTTGCAAAGTCTGTATATATTACATCTGCATTCTTTTTGTCTTCTAGTGCATTTAGGACCTTGTCGTAGTGATCCAATAGTTGAGACAGACAGGAGCGACCTGTTCTAAACCCATGTTGCCCTGGGTTGTGTAACTGATGGGTTTCTAGATGGGTGGTGATCTTGCTTCTTAGGACCCTTTCAAAGATTTTTATGATATGGGATGTTAGTGCTATCGGTCTGTAGTTCTTTGCTGTTGCTTTACTGCCCCCTTTGTGGAGTGGGGCTATGTCTGTTGTTTTTAGTAACTGTAACACAGTGAAATATATTTTTTTCGTTCGGTTCAGAATGATTTTGGCGTAATTATTGCATACACAAATTTTCGCTTGTCCTATATGGCAAGATGAGCGTTGCTATTTAAGCCAAGATCGCAAGTTCTGCCTATTCGGCATGACATACATATATATATATATATAAATATATGTATATATATATATATATATATATATATATATATATATATATATATATATATATATATATATATATATATATATATATATATATATATATATATACATATATATATGTATGTATATATATACATATATATATGTATGTATATATATATATATATATATATATGTATATATATATATATATATATGGAATAAGATCACAGTAAACAGGTGATTTAAAAATATGCAAAACAACCACTCTGAAAGAATAGAGAAATTCCAAGCGCTTTCGTGACTACTCACATTATCAAGGAACTATATCATATAGTTCCTTTGCATATATATATATGTATATATATATATGTATATATATATATGTATATATATATGTATATATATATATATATGTATATATATATGTATATATATATATATACATATATATATATATATATATATATATATATATATATATATATATATATATATATATATATATATATATATATATATATATTATATCACACTGGCCGATTCCCACCAAGGCAGGGTGGCCCGAAAAAGAAAAACTTTCACCATCATTCACTCCATCACTGTCTTGCCAGATGGGTGCTTTACACTACAGTTTTTAAACTGCAACATTAACACCCCTCCTTCAGAGTGCAGGCACTGTACTTCCCATCTCCAGGACTCAAGTCCGGCCTGCAGGTTTCCCTGAATCCCTTCATAAATGTTACTTTGCTCACACTTCAACAGCACGTCAAGTATTAAAAACAATTTGTCTCCATTCACTCCTATCAAACACGCTCACGCATGCCTGCTGGAAGTCCAAGCCCCTCGCACACAAAACCTCCTTTACCCCCTCCCTCCAACCCTTCCTAGGCCGACCCCTACCCCGCCTTCCTTCCACTACAGACTGATACACTCTTGAAGTCATTCTGTTTCGCTCCATTCTCTCTACATGTCCGAACCACCTCAACAACCCTTCCTCAGCCCTCTGGACAACAGTTTTGGTAATCCCGCACCTCCTCCTAACTTCCAAACTACGAATTCTCTGCATTATATTCACACCACACATTGCCCTCAGACATGACATCTCCACTGCCTCCAGCCTTCTCCTCGCTGCAATATTCATCACCCACGCTTCACACCCATATAAGAGCGTTGGTAAAACTATACTCTCATACATTCCCCTCTTTGCCTCCAAGGACAAAGTTCTTTGTCTCCACAGACTCCTAAGTGCACCACTCACTCTTTTTCCCTCATCAATTCTATGATTCACCTCATCTTTCATAGACCCATCCGCTGACACGTCCACTCCCAAATATCTGAATACGTTCACCTCCTCCATACTCTCTCCCTCCAATCTGATATTCAATCTTTCATCACCTAATCTTTTTGTTATCCTCATAACCTTACTCTTTCCTGTATTCACCTTTAATTTTCTTCTTTTGCACACCCTACCAAATTCATCCACCAATCTCTGCAGCTTCTCTTCAGAATCTCCCAAGAGCACAGTGTCATCAGCAAAGAGCAGCTGTGACAACTCCCACTTTGTGTGTGATTCTTTATCTTTTAACTCCACGCCTCTTGCCAAGACCCTCGCATTTACTTCTCTTACAACCCCATCTATAAATATATTAAACAACAACGGTGACATCACACATCCTTGTCTAAGGCCTACCTTTACTGGGAAAAAATTTCCCTCTTTCCTACATACTCTAACTTGAGCCTCACTATCCTCGTAAAAACTCTTCACTGCTTTCAGTAACCTACCTCCTACACCATACACTTGCAACATCTGCCACATTGCCCCCCTATCCACCCTGTCATACATATATACATATATATATATATGTATGTATGTATATTCATAAAACAACAACTCTCATCTTGCCGTATAAGACAAGCGAAATTTTGTGTATGCAATTTCTTTCTTTCTTTCAACACACCGGCAGTATCCCACCGAGGCAGGGCGACCCAAAAGGAAAAACAAAAGTTTCTCCTTTTACATTTAGTAATATATACAGGAGAAGGGTGTTACTAGCCCCTTGCTCCTGGCATTTTAGTCGCCTCTTACAACACGCATGACTTACGGAGGAAAAATTCTGTTCCACTTCCCCATGGAGGTAAGAGGAAATAAACAAGAATAAGAACTAGTAAGAAAATAGAAGAAAACCCAGAGGTGTGTGTATATATATGTTTGTACATGTATGTGTAGTGTGACCTAAGTGTAAGTAGAAGTAGCAAGATGTTCCTGAAATCTTGCATGTTTATGAGACAGAAAAAAGGACACCAGCAATCCTACCATCATGTAAAACAATTACAGGCTTTCGTTTTACAGTCACTTGGCAGGACGGTAGTACCTCCCTGGGTGGTTGTTGTCTACCAACCTACTACCACAGGACGGTAGTACCTCCCTGGGTGGTTGTTGTCTACCAACCTACTACCACAGGACGGTAGTACCTCCCTGGGTGGTTGCTGTCTACCAACCTACTACCACAGGATGGTAGTACCTCCCTGGGTGGTTGTTGTCTACCAACCTACTACCACAGGACGGTAGTACCTCCCTGGGCGGTTGTTGTCTACCAACCTACTACCACAGGATGGTAGTACCTCCCTGGGCGGTTGTTGTCTACCAACCTACTACCACAGGATGGTAGTACCTCCCTGGGTGGTTGTTGTCTACCAACCTACTACCACAGGACGGTAGTACCTCCCTGGGTGGTTGTTGTCTACCAACCTACTACCACAGGATGGTAGTACCTCCCTGGGTGGTTGTTGTCTACCAACCTACTACCACAGGACGGTAGTACCTCCCTGGGTGGTTGTTGTCTACCAACCTACTACCACAGGATGGTAGTACCTCCCTGGGTGGTTGTTGTCTACCAACCTACTACCACAGGACGGTAGTACCTCCCTGGGTGGTTGTTGTCTACCAACCTACTACCACAGGATGGTAGTACCTCCCTGGGTGGTTGTTGTCTACCAACCTACTACCACAGGATCGTAGTACCTCCCTGGGTGGTTGTTGTCTACCAACCTACTACCACAGGACGGTAGTACCTCCCTGGGTGGTTGTTGTCTACCAACCTACTACCACAGGATGGTAGTACCTCCCTGGGCGGTTGTTGTCTACCAACCTACTACCACAGGATGGTAGTACCTCCCTGGGTGGTTGTTGTCTACCAACCTACTACCACAGGATGGTAGTACCTCCCTGGGCGGTTGTTGTCTACCAACCTACTACCACAGGATGGTAGTACCTCCCTGGGTGGTTGTTGTCTACCAACCTACTACCACAGGATGATAGTACCTCCCTGGGTGGTTGCTGTCTACCAACCTACTACCACAGGATGGTAGTACCTCCCTGGGCGGTTGCTGTCTACCAACCTACTACCACAGGATGGTAGTACCTCCCTGGGTGGTTGTTGTCTACCAACCTACTACCACAGGATGGTAGTACCTCCCTGGGTGGTTGCTGTCTACCAACCTACTACCACAGGATGGTAGTACCTCCCTGGGCGGTTGCTGTCTACCAACCTACTACCACAGGATGGTAGTACCTCCCTGGGTGGTTGCTGTCTACCAACCTACTACCACAGGATGGTAGTACCTCCCTGGGTGGTTGCTGTCTACCAACCTACTACCACAGGATGGTAGTACCTCCCTGGGTGGTTGCTGTCTACCAACCTACTACCACAGGATGGTAGTACCTCCCTGGGTGGTTGCTGTCTACCAACCTACTACCACAGGATGGTAGTACCTCCCTGGGTGGTTGCTGTCTACCAACCTACTACCACAGGATGGTAGTACCTCCCTGAGTGGTTGCTGTCTACCAACCTACTACCACAGGATGGTAGTACCTCCCTGGGTGGTTGTTGTCTACCAACCTACTACCACAGGATGGTAGTACCTCCCTGGGTGGTTGCTGTCTACCAACCTACTACCACAGGATGGTACTACCTCCCTGGGTGGTTGTTGTCTACCAACCTACTACCACAGGATGGTAGTACCTCCCTGGGTGGTTGCTGTCTACCAACCTACTACCACAGGATGGTAGTACCTCCCTGGGTGGTTGTTGTCTACCAACCTACTACCACAGGATGGTAGTACCTCCCTGGGTGGTTGCTGTCTACCAACCTACTACCACAGGACGGTAGTACCTCCCTGGGTGGTTGTTGTCTACCAACCTACTACCACAGGATGGTAGTACCTCCCTGGGTGGTTGCTGTCTACCAACCTACTACCACAGGATGGTAGTACCTCCCTGGGTGGTTGCTGTCTACCAACCTACTACCACAGGATGGTAGTACCTCCCTGGGTGGTTGCTGTCTACCAACCTACTACCACAGGATGGTAGTACCTCCCTGGGTGGTTGTTGTCTACCAACCTACTACCACAGGACGGTAGTACCTCCCTGGGTGGTTGTTGTCTACCAACCTACTACCACAGGATGGTACTACCTCCCTGGGTGGTTGTTGTCTACCAACCTACTACCACAGGATGGTAGTACCTCCCTGGGTGGTTGTTGTCTACCAACCTACTACCACAGGACGGTAGTACCTCCCTGGGTGGTTGTTGTCTACCAACCTACTACCACAGGATGGTAGTACCTCCCTGGGTGGTTGTTGTCTACCAACCTACTACCACAGGACGGTAGTACCTCCCTGGGTGGTTGTTGTCTACCAACCTACTACCACAGGATGGTAGTACCTCCCTGGGTGGTTGTTGTCTACCAACCTACTACCACAGGACGGTAGTACCTCCCTGGGTGGTTGTTGTCTACCAACCTACTACCACAGGATGGTAGTACCTCCCTGGGTGGTTGTTGTCTACCAACCTACTACCACAGGATGGTAGTACCTCCCTGGGTGGTTGTTGTCTACCAACCTACTACCACAGGATGGTAGTACCTCCCTGGGTGGTTGTTGTCTACCAACCTACTACCACAGGATGGTAGTACCTCCCTGGGTGGTTGTTGTCTACCAACCTACTACCACAGGATGGTAGTACCTCCCTGGGTGGTTGCTGTCTACCAACCTACTACCACAGGATGGTAGTACCTCCCTGGGTGGTTGCTGTCTACCAACCTACTACCACAGGATGGTAGTACCTCCCTGGGTGGTTGCTGTCTACCAACCTACTACCACAGGATGGTAGTACCTCCCTGGGTGGTTGCTGTCTACCAACCTACTACCACAGGATGGTAGTACCTCCCTGGGTGGTTGCTGTCTACCAACCTACTACCACAGGATGGTAGTACCTCCCTGGGTGGTTGCTGTCTACCAACCTACTACCACAGGATGGTAGTACCTCCCTGGGTGGTTGTTGTCTACCAACCTACTACCACAGGATGGTAGTACCTCCCTGGGTGGTTGCTGTCTACCAACCTACTACCACAGGATGGTAGTACCTCCCTGGGTGGTTGCTGTCTACCAACCTACTACCACAGGATGGTAGTACCTCCCTGGGTGGTTGCTGTCTACCAACCTACTACCACAGGATGGTAGTACCTCCCTGGGTGGTTGCTGTCTACCAACCTACTACCACAGGATGGTAGTACCTCCCTGGGTGGTTGCTGTCTACCAACCTACTACCACAGGATGGTAGTACCTCCCTGGGTGGTTGCTGTCTACCAACCTACTACCACAGGATGGTAGTACCTCCCTGGGTGGTTGCTGTCTACCAACCTACTACCACAGGATGGTAGTACCTCCCTGGGTGGTTGCTGTCTACCAACCTACTACCACAGGATGGTAGTACCTCCCTGGGTGGTTGCTGTCTACCAACCTACTACCACAGGATGGTAGTACCTCCCTGGGTGGTTGCTGTCTACCAACCTACTACCACAGGATGGTAGTACCTCCCTGGGTGGTTGCTGTCTACCAACCTACTACCACAGGATGGTAGTACCTCCCTGGGTGGTTGCTGTCTACCAACCTACTACCACAGGACGGTAGTACCTCCCTGGGTGGTTGTTGTCTACCAACCTACTACCACAGGACGGTAGTACCTCCCTGGGTGGTTGCTGTCTACCAACCTACTACCACAGGATGGTAGTACCTCCCTGGGTGGTTGCTGTCTACCAACCTACTACCACAGGACGGTAGTACCTCCCTGGGTGGTTGTTGTCTACCAACCTACTACCACAGGACGGTAGTACCTCCCTGGGTGGTTGCTGTCTACCAACCTACTACCACAGGATGGTAGTACCTCCCTGGGTGCTTGCTGTCTACCAACCTACTACCACAGGATGGTAGTACCTCCCTGGGTGGTTGCTGTCTACCAACCTACTACCACAGGATGGTAGTACCTCCCTGGGTGGTTGCTGTCTACCAACCTACTACCACAGGACGGTAGTACCTCCCTGGGTGGTTGTTGTCTACCAACCTACTACCACAGGACGGTAGTACCTCCCTGGGTGGTTGCTGTCTACCAACCTACTACCACAGGACGGTAGTACCTCCCTGGGTGGTTGCTGTCTACCAACCTACTACCACAGGACGGTAGTACCTCCCTGGGTGGTTGTTGTCTACCAACCTACTACCACAGGACGGTAGTACCTCCCTGGGTGGTTGCTGTCTACCAACCTACTACCACAGGACGGTAGTACCTCCCTGGGTGGTTGTTGTCTACCAACCTACTACCACAGGATGGTAGTACCTCCCTGGGTGGTTGCTGTCTACCAACCTACTACCACAGGATGGTGGTACCTCCCTGGGTGGTTGTTGTCTACCAACCTACTACCACAGGTTGGTAGTACCTCCCTGGGTGGTTGCTGTCTACCAACCTACTACCACAGGATGGTAGTACCTCCCTGGGTGGTTGCTGTCTACCAACCTACTACCACAGGATGGTAGTACCTCCCTGGGTGGTTGTTGTCTACCAACCTACTACCACAGGATGGTAGTACCTCCCTGGGTGGTTGTTGTCTACCAACCTACTACCACAGGATGGTAGTACCTCCCTGGGTGGTTGCTGTCTACCAACCTACTACCACAGGATGGTAGTACCTCCCTGGGTGGTTGCTGTCTACCAACCTACTACCACAGGATGGTAGTACCTCCCTGGGTGGTTGCTGTCTACCAACCTACTACCACAGGATGGTAGTACCTCCCTGGGTGGTTGCTGTCTACCAACCTACTACCACAGGATGGTAGTACCTCCCTGGGTGGTTGCTGTCTACCAACCTACTACCACAGGATGGTAGTACCTCCCTGGGTGGTTGTTGTCTACCAACCTACTACCACAGGATGGTAGTACCTCCCTGGGTGGTTGTTGTCTACCAACCTACTACCACAGGACGGTAGTACCTCCCTGGGTGGTTGCTGTCTACCAACCTACTACCACAGGATGGTAGTACCTCCCTGGGTGGTTGTTGTCTTCCAACCTACTACCACAGGATGGTAGTACCTCCCTGGGTGGTTGCTGTCTACCAACCTACTACCACGGGATGGTAGTACCTCCCTGGGTGGTTGTTGTCTTCCAACCTACTACCACAGGATGGTAGTACCTCCCTGGGTGGTTGCTGTCTACCAACCTACTACCACAGGTTGGTAGTACCTCCCTGGGTGGTTGCTGTCTACCAACCTACTACCACAGGATGGTAGTACCTCCCTGGGTGGTTGCTGTCTACCAACCTACTACCACAGGATGGTAGTACCTCCCTGGGTGGTTGCTGTCTACCAACCTACTACCACATGATGGTAGTACCTCCCTGGGTGGTTGCTGTCTACCAACCTACTACCACAGGATGGTAGTACCTCCCTGGGTGGTTGTTGTCTACCAACCTACTACCACAGGATGGTAGTACCTCCCTGGGTGGTTGTTGTCTACCAACCTACTACCACAGGATGGTAGTACCTCCCTGGGTGGTTGCTGTCTACCAACCTACTACCACAGGATGGTAGTACCTCCCTGGGTGGTTGCTGTCTACCAACCTACTACCACAGGATGGTAGTACCTCCCTGGGTGGTTGCTGTCTACCAACCTACTACCACAGGATGGTAGTACCTCCCTGGGTGGTTGCTGTCTACCAACCTACTACCACAGGATGGTAGTACCTCCCTGGGTGGTTGTTGTCTACCAACCTACTACCACAGGATGGTAGTACCTCCCTGGGTGGTTGCTGTCTACCAACCTACTACCACAGGATGGTAGTACCTCCCTGGGTGGTTGCTGTCTACCAACCTACTACCACAGGATGGTAGTACCTCCCTGGGTGGTTGCTGTCTACCAACCTACTACCACAGGATGGTAGTACCTCCCTGGGTGGTTGCTGTCTACCAACCTACTACCACAGGATGGTAGTACCTCCCTGGGTGGTTGCTGTCTACCAACCTACTACCACAGGATGGTAGTACCTCCCTGGGTGGTTGCTGTCTACCAACCTACTACCACAGGATGGTAGTACCTCCCTGGGTGGTTGCTGTCTACCAACCTACTACCACAGGATGGTAGTACCTCCCTGGGTGGTTGCTGTCTACCAACCTACTACCACAGGATGGTAGTACCTCCCTGGGTGGTTGCTGTCTACCAACCTACTACCACAGGATGGTAGTACCTCCCTGGGTGGTTGCTGTCTACCAACCTACTACCACAGGATGGTAGTACCTCCCTGGGTGGTTGCTGTCTACCAACCTACTACCACAGGATGGTAGTACCTCCCTGGGTGGTTGCTGTCTACCAACCTACTACCACAGGACGGTAGTACCTCCCTGGGTGGTTGTTGTCTACCAACCTACTACCACAGGACGGTAGTACCTCCCTGGGTGGTTGCTGTCTACCAACCTACTACCACAGGATGGTAGTACCTCCCTGGGTGGTTGCTGTCTACCAACCTACTACCACAGGACGGTAGTACCTCCCTGGGTGGTTGTTGTCTACCAACCTACTACCACAGGACGGTAGTACCTCCCTGGGTGGTTGCTGTCTACCAACCTACTACCACAGGATGGTAGTACCTCCCTGGGTGCTTGCTGTCTACCAACCTACTACCACAGGATGGTAGTACCTCCCTGGGTGGTTGCTGTCTACCAACCTACTACCACAGGATGGTAGTACCTCCCTGGGTGGTTGCTGTCTACCAACCTACTACCACAGGACGGTAGTACCTCCCTGGGTGGTTGTTGTCTACCAACCTACTACCACAGGACGGTAGTACCTCCCTGGGTGGTTGCTGTCTACCAACCTACTACCACAGGACGGTAGTACCTCCCTGGGTGGTTGCTGTCTACCAACCTACTACCACAGGACGGTAGTACCTCCCTGGGTGGTTGTTGTCTACCAACCTACTACCACAGGACGGTAGTACCTCCCTGGGTGGTTGCTGTCTACCAACCTACTACCACAGGACGGTAGTACCTCCCTGGGTGGTTGTTGTCTACCAACCTACTACCACAGGATGGTAGTACCTCCCTGGGTGGTTGCTGTCTACCAACCTACTACCACAGGATGGTGGTACCTCCCTGGGTGGTTGTTGTCTACCAACCTACTACCACAGGTTGGTAGTACCTCCCTGGGTGGTTGCTGTCTACCAACCTACTACCACAGGATGGTAGTACCTCCCTGGGTGGTTGCTGTCTACCAACCTACTACCACAGGATGGTAGTACCTCCCTGGGTGGTTGTTGTCTACCAACCTACTACCACAGGATGGTAGTACCTCCCTGGGTGGTTGTTGTCTACCAACCTACTACCACAGGATGGTAGTACCTCCCTGGGTGGTTGCTGTCTACCAACCTACTACCACAGGATGGTAGTACCTCCCTGGGTGGTTGCTGTCTACCAACCTACTACCACAGGATGGTAGTACCTCCCTGGGTGGTTGCTGTCTACCAACCTACTACCACAGGATGGTAGTACCTCCCTGGGTGGTTGCTGTCTACCAACCTACTACCACAGGATGGTAGTACCTCCCTGGGTGGTTGCTGTCTACCAACCTACTACCACAGGATGGTAGTACCTCCCTGGGTGGTTGTTGTCTACCAACCTACTACCACAGGATGGTAGTACCTCCCTGGGTGGTTGTTGTCTACCAACCTACTACCACAGGACGGTAGTACCTCCCTGGGTGGTTGCTGTCTACCAACCTACTACCACAGGATGGTAGTACCTCCCTGGGTGGTTGTTGTCTTCCAACCTACTACCACAGGATGGTAGTACCTCCCTGGGTGGTTGCTGTCTACCAACCTACTACCACGGGATGGTAGTACCTCCCTGGGTGGTTGTTGTCTTCCAACCTACTACCACAGGATGGTAGTACCTCCCTGGGTGGTTGCTGTCTACCAACCTACTACCACAGGTTGGTAGTACCTCCCTGGGTGGTTGCTGTCTACCAACCTACTACCACAGGATGGTAGTACCTCCCTGGGTGGTTGCTGTCTACCAACCTACTACCACAGGATGGTAGTACCTCCCTGGGTGGTTGCTGTCTACCAACCTACTACCACATGATGGTAGTACCTCCCTGGGTGGTTGCTGTCTACCAACCTACTACCACAGGATGGTAGTACCTCCCTGGGTGGTTGTTGTCTACCAACCTACTACCACAGGATGGTAGTACCTCCCTGGGTGGTTGTTGTCTACCAACCTACTACCACAGGATGGTAGTACCTCCCTGGGTGGTTGCTGTCTACCAACCTACTACCACAGGATGGTAGTACCTCCCTGGGTGGTTGCTGTCTACCAACCTACTACCACAGGATGGTAGTACCTCCCTGGGTGGTTTCTGTCTACCAACCTACTACCACAGGATGGTAGTACCTCCCTGGGTGGTTGCTGTCTAACCTACTACCACAGGATGGTAGTACCTCCCTAGGTGGTTGCTGTCTACCAACCTACTACCACAGGATGGTAGTACCTCCCTGGGTGGTTGTTGTCTACCAACCTACTACCACAGGATGGTAGTACCTCCCTGGGTGGTTGCTGTCTACCAACCTACTACCACAGGATGGTAGTACCTCCCTAGGTGGTTGCTGTCTACCAACCTACTACCACAGGATGGTAGTACCTCCCTGGGTGGTTGCTGTCTACCAACCTACTACCACAGGATGGTAGTACCTCCCTAGGTGGTTGCTGTCTACCAACCTACTACCACAGGATGGTAGTACCTCCCTGGGTGGTTGCTGTCTACCAACCTACTACCACAGGATGGTAGTACCTCCCTGGGTGGTTGTTGTCTACCAACCTACTACCACAGGATGGTAGTACCTCCCTGGGTGGTTGCTGTCTACCAACCTACTACCACAGGATGGTAGTAGCTCCCTGGGTGGTTGTTGTCTACCAACCTACTACCACAGGATGGTAGTACCTCCCTGGGTGGTTGCTGTCTACCAACCTACTACCACAGGATGGTAGTACCTCCCTGGGTGGTTCCTGTCTACCAACCTACTACCACAGGATGGTAGTACCTCCCTGGGTGGTTGCTGTCTACCAACCTACTTCCACAGGATGGTAGTACCTCCCTGGGTGGTTGCTGTCTACCAACCTACTTCCACAGGATGGTAGTACCTCCCTGGGTGGTTGCTGTCTACCAACCTACTACCACAGGATGGTAGTACCTCCCTGGGTGGTTGCTGTCTACCAACCTACTTCCACAGGATGGTAGTACCTCCCTGGGTGGTTGCTGTCTACCAACCTACTTCCACAGGATGGTAGTACCTCCCTGGGTGGTTGTTGTCTACCAACCTACTACCACAGGATGGTAGTACCTCCCTGGGTGGTTGTTGTCTACCAACCTACTACCACAGGATGGTAGTACCTCCCTGGGTGGTTGCTGTCTACCAACCTACTACCACAGGATGGTAGTACCTCCCTGGGTGGTTGCTGTCTACCAACCTACTACCACAGGATGGTAGTACCTCCCTGGGTGGTTGTTGTCTACCAACCTACTACCACAGGATGGTAGTACCTCCCTGGGTGGTTGCTGTCTACCAACCTACTACCACAGGATGGTAGTACCTCCCTAGGTGGTTGCTGTCTACCAACCTACTACCACAGGATGGTAGTACCTCCCTGGGTGGTTGTTGTCTACCAACCTACTACCACAGGATGGTAGTACCTCCCTGGGTGGTTGCTGTCTACCAACCTACTACCACAGGATGGTAGTACCTCCCTAGGTGGTTGCTGTCTACCAACCTACTACCACAGGATGGTAGTACCTCCCTGGGTGGTTGCTGTCTACCAACCTACTACCACAGGATGGTAGTACCTCCCTGGGTGGTTGCTGTCTACCAACCTACTACCACAGGATGGTAGTACCTCCCTGGGTGGTTGCTGTCTACCAACCTACTACCACAGGATGGTAGTACCTCCCTGGGTGGTTGCTGTCTACCAACCTACTACCACAGGATGGTAGTACCTCCCTGGGTGGTTGCTGTCTACCAACCTACTACCACAGGATGGTAGTACCTCCCTGGGTGGTTGCTGTCTACCAACCTACTACCACAGGATGGTAGTACCTCCCTGGGTGGTTGCTGTCTACCAACCTACTACCACAGGATGGTAGTACCTCCCTGGGTGGTTGCTGTCTACCAACCTACTACCACAGGATGGTAGTACCTCCCTGGGTGGTTGCTGTCTACCAACCTACTACCACAGGATGGTAGTACCTCCCTGGGTGGTTGCTGTCTACCAACCTACTACCACAGGATGGTAGTACCTCCCTGGGTGGTTGCTGTCTACCAACCTACTACCACAGGATGGTAGTACCTCCCTGGGTGGTTGCTGTCTACCAACCTACTACCACAGGATGGTAGTACCTCCCTGGGTGGTTGCTGTCTACCAACCTACTACCACAGGATGGTAGTACCTCCCTGGGTGGTTGCTGTCTACCAACCTACTACCACAGGATGGTAGTACCTCCCTGGGTGGTTGCTGTCTACCAACCTACTACCACAGGATGGTAGTACCTCCCTGGGTGGTTGCTGTCTACCAACCTACTACCACAGGACGGTAGTACCTCCCTGGGTGGTTGTTGTCTACCAACCTACTACCACAGGACGGTAGTACCTCCCTGGGTGGTTGCTGTCTACCAACCTACTACCACAGGATGGTAGTACCTCCCTGGGTGGTTGCTGTCTACCAACCTACTACCACAGGACGGTAGTACCTCCCTGGGTGGTTGTTGTCTACCAACCTACTACCACAGGACGGTAGTACCTCCCTGGGTGGTTGCTGTCTACCAACCTACTACCACAGGATGGTAGTACCTCCCTGGGTGCTTGCTGTCTACCAACCTACTACCACAGGATGGTAGTACCTCCCTGGGTGGTTGCTGTCTACCAACCTACTACCACAGGATGGTAGTACCTCCCTGGGTGGTTGCTGTCTACCAACCTACTACCACAGGACGGTAGTACCTCCCTGGGTGGTTGTTGTCTACCAACCTACTACCACAGGACGGTAGTACCTCCCTGGGTGGTTGCTGTCTACCAACCTACTACCACAGGATGGTAGTACCTCCCTGGGTGGTTGCTGTCTACCAACCTACTACCACAGGACGGTAGTACCTCCCTGGGTGGTTGTTGTCTACCAACCTACTACCACAGGACGGTAGTACCTCCCTGGGTGGTTGCTGTCTACCAACCTACTACCACAGGACGGTAGTACCTCCCTGGGTGGTTGCTGTCTACCAACCTACTACCACAGGACGGTAGTACCTCCCTGGGTGGTTGTTGTCTACCAACCTACTACCACAGGACGGTAGTACCTCCCTGGGTGGTTGCTGTCTACCAACCTACTACCACAGGACGGTAGTACCTCCCTGGGTGGTTGTTGTCTACCAACCTACTACCACAGGATGGTAGTACCTCCCTGGGTGGTTGCTGTCTACCAACCTACTACCACAGGATGGTGGTACCTCCCTGGGTGGTTGTTGTCTACCAACCTACTACCACAGGTTGGTAGTACCTCCCTGGGTGGTTGCTGTCTACCAACCTACTACCACAGGATGGTAGTACCTCCCTGGGTGGTTGCTGTCTACCAACCTACTACCACAGGATGGTAGTACCTCCCTGGGTGGTTGTTGTCTACCAACCTACTACCACAGGATGGTAGTACCTCCCTGGGTGGTTGTTGTCTACCAACCTACTACCACAGGATGGTAGTACCTCCCTGGGTGGTTGCTGTCTACCAACCTACTACCACAGGATGGTAGTACCTCCCTGGGTGGTTGCTGTCTACCAACCTACTACCACAGGATGGTAGTACCTCCCTGGGTGGTTGCTGTCTACCAACCTACTACCACAGGATGGTAGTACCTCCCTGGGTGGTTGCTGTCTACCAACCTACTACCACAGGATGGTAGTACCTCCCTGGGTGGTTGCTGTCTACCAACCTACTACCACAGGATGGTAATACCTCCCTGGGTGGTTGTTGTCTACCAACCTACTACCACAGGATGGTAGTACCTCCCTGGGTGGTTGTTGTCTACCAACCTACTACCACAGGACGGTAGTACCTCCCTGGGTGGTTGCTGTCTACCAACCTACTACCACAGGATGGTAGTACCTCCCTGGGTGGTTGTTGTCTTCCAACCTACTACCACAGGATGGTAGTACCTCCCTGGGTGGTTGCTGTCTACCAACCTACTACCACGGGATGGTAGTACCTCCCTGGGTGGTTGTTGTCTTCCAACCTACTACCACAGGATGGTAGTACCTCCCTGGGTGGTTGCTGTCTACCAACCTACTACCACAGGTTGGTAGTACCTCCCTGGGTGGTTGCTGTCTACCAACCTACTACCACAGGATGGTAGTACCTCCCTGGGTGGTTGCTGTCTACCAACCTACTACCACAGGATGGTAGTACCTCCCTGGGTGGTTGCTGTCTACCAACCTACTACCACATGATGGTAGTACCTCCCTGGGTGGTTGCTGTCTACCAACCTACTACCACAGGATGGTAGTACCTCCCTGGGTGGTTGTTGTCTACCAACCTACTACCACAGGATGGTAGTACCTCCCTGGGTGGTTGTTGTCTACCAACCTACTACCACAGGATGGTAGTACCTCCCTGGGTGGTTGCTGTCTACCAACCTACTACCACAGGATGGTAGTACCTCCCTGGGTGGTTGCTGTCTACCAACCTACTACCACAGGATGGTAGTACCTCCCTGGGTGGTTTCTGTCTACCAACCTACTACCACAGGATGGTAGTACCTCCCTGGGTGGTTGCTGTCTAACCTACTACCACAGGATGGTAGTACCTCCCTAGGTGGTTGCTGTCTACCAACCTACTACCACAGGATGGTAGTACCTCCCTGGGTGGTTGTTGTCTACCAACCTACTACCACAGGATGGTAGTACCTCCCTGGGTGGTTGCTGTCTACCAACCTACTACCACAGGATGGTAGTACCTCCCTAGGTGGTTGCTGTCTACCAACCTACTACCACAGGATGGTAGTACCTCCCTGGGTGGTTGCTGTCTACCAACCTACTACCACAGGATGGTAGTACCTCCCTAGGTGGTTGCTGTCTACCAACCTACTACCACAGGATGGTAGTACCTCCCTGGGTGGTTGCTGTCTACCAACCTACTACCACAGGATGGTAGTACCTCCCTGGGTGGTTGTTGTCTACCAACCTACTACCACAGGATGGTAGTACCTCCCTGGGTGGTTGCTGTCTACCAACCTACTACCACAGGATGGTAGTAGCTCCCTGGGTGGTTGTTGTCTACCAACCTACTACCACAGGATGGTAGTACCTCCCTGGGTGGTTGCTGTCTACCAACCTACTACCACAGGATGGTAGTACCTCCCTGGGTGGTTCCTGTCTACCAACCTACTACCACAGGATGGTAGTACCTCCCTGGGTGGTTGCTGTCTACCAACCTACTTCCACAGGATGGTAGTACCTCCCTGGGTGGTTGCTGTCTACCAACCTACTTCCACAGGATGGTAGTACCTCCCTGGGTGGTTGCTGTCTACCAACCTACTACCACAGGATGGTAGTACCTCCCTGGGTGGTTGCTGTCTACCAACCTACTTCCACAGGATGGTAGTACCTCCCTGGGTGGTTGCTGTCTACCAACCTACTTCCACAGGATGGTAGTACCTCCCTGGGTGGTTGTTGTCTACCAACCTACTACCACAGGATGGTAGTACCTCCCTGGGTGGTTGTTGTCTACCAACCTACTACCACAGGATGGTAGTACCTCCCTGGGTGGTTGCTGTCTACCAACCTACTACCACAGGATGGTAGTACCTCCCTGGGTGGTTGCTGTCTACCAACCTACTACCACAGGATGGTAGTACCTCCCTGGGTGGTTGTTGTCTACCAACCTACTACCACAGGATGGTAGTACCTCCCTGGGTGGTTGCTGTCTACCAACCTACTACCACAGGATGGTAGTACCTCCCTGGGTGGTTGCTGTCTACCAACCTACTACCACAGGATGGTAGTACCTCCCTAGGTGGTTGCTGTCTACCAACCTACTACCACAGGATGGTAGTACCTCCCTGGGTGGTTGTTGTCTACCAACCTACTACCACAGGATGGTAGTACCTCCCTGGGTGGTTGCTGTCTACCAACCTACTACCACAGGATGGTAGTACCTCCCTAGGTGGTTGCTGTCTACCAACCTACTACCACAGGATGGTAGTACCTCCCTGGGTGGTTGCTGTCTACCAACCTACTACCACAGGATGGTAGTACCTCCCTGGGTGGTTTCTGTCTACCAACCTACTACCACAGGATGGTAGTACCTCCCTGGGTGGTTTCTGTCTACCAACCTACTACCACAGGATGGTAGTACCTCCCTGGGTGGTTGCTGTCTACCAACCTACTACCACAGGATGGTAGTACCTCCCTGGGTGGTTGCTGTCTACCAACCTACTACCACATATATATATATATATATATCGAGAGAGATAGAGAGTCTCTTTCCATAATGTATGCATCTACGTCAATTTCCACATTGTGTAGGTATTCTTATATCTTCGCTCATTCCATCTACAAAGATGACCTCAGTTCTTGGTCATAACGTACATCTACGCTTTCTTATATATGTAGTATTTTATGTTTAAGAGTCACGTGGTCAGCCTCTTGAAGTTGTCCGTGTTATAAACTAATGTCAACTAAGTTAGAAACAAAGCAATGTAAATGTTAAATATTTTTTGGCCATCTACCTCGCCCCAGGACTTACTCACAGACTTTAATTAGCGTTTATTGGTCGAAGATGATCACTTCATGAATAATCGTGGTAAGAATTCTCTGAGGAATGGACGGTAAGGACAGGAAATGTGGCCGTTTGTACGTTATTCACTCTCTACCACAGGCATTAGTGATGATGACTCGTGCGTTCCTGGGAACATGAGGAACATGCAATCCTGGAGAAAATGACAGCAAACTACCAGGAGGTTTTATCAAGTGTAACAAATATAGAACGGAAGTATATAAGACCACTTGTGAGCCACACTTGTCAGTAGGTGTTTATCATCCAGTGAAGCTTCACTTTTGTACTACTGGTGAGAACTGTAACAAGCTGGTGGAGATAGAGGGAATCAGTCAGCAGGATATTGTTGTGGTAGACTGAGGCTTGAGTGTAGTTGCAACACAGTCAGCAGGATATTGTTGTGGTAGACTGAGGCTTGAGTGTAGTTGCAACACAGTCAGCAGAATATTGTTGTGGTAGACTGTGGCTGAGTGTAGTTGCAACACAATCAGTCAGCAGAATATTGTTGTGGTAGACTGTGGCTTGAGTGTAGTTGCAACACAATCAGTCAGCAGAATATTCTTGTGGTAGACTGTGGCTTGAGTGTAGTTGCAACACAATCAGTCAGCAGAATATTGTTGTGGTAGACTGTGGCTTGAGTGTAGTTGCAACACAGTCAGTCAGCAGAATATTGTTGTGGTAGACTGTGGCTTGAGTGTAGTTGCAACACAATCAGTCAGCAGAATATTGTTGTGGTAGACTGTGGCTGAGTGTAGTTGCAACACAGTCAGTCAGCAGAATATTGTTGTGGTAGACTGTGTCTGAGTGTAGTTGCAACACAATCAGTCAGCAGAATATTGTTGTGGTAGACTGTGTCTGAGTGTAGTTGCAACACAGTCAGCAGAATATTGTTGTGGTAGACTGAGGCTTGAGTGTAGTTGCAACACAGTCAGCAGAATATTGTTGTGGTAGACTGTGTCTGAGTGTAGTTGCAACACAGTCAACAGGATATTGTTGTGGTAGACTGTGGCTGAGTGTAGTTGCAACACAGTCAGCAGAATATTGTTGTGGTAGACTGTGTCTGAGTGTAGTTGCAACACAGTCAGCAGGATATTGTTGTGGTAGACTGTGGCTGAGTGTAGTTGCAACACAGTCAGCAGAATATTGTTGTGGTAGACTGTGTCTGAGTGTAGTTGCAACACAGTCAGCAGAATATTGTTGTGGTAGACTGTGTCTGAGTGTAGTTGCAACACAGTCAGCAGAATATTGTTGTGGTAGACTGTGTCTGAGTGTAGTTGCAACACAATCAGTCAGCAGAATATTGTTGTGGTAGACTGTGGCTGAGTGTAGTTGCAACACAATCAGTCAGCAGAATATTGTTGTGGTAGACTGAGGCTTGAGTGTAGTTGCAACAGTCAGCAGAATATTGTTGTGGTAGACTGTGGCTGAGTGTAGTTGCAACACAATCAGTCAGCAGAATATTGTTGTGGTAGACTGTGGCTGAGTGTAGTTGCAACACAATCAGTCAGCAGAATATTGTTGTGGTAGACTGTGGCTGAGTGTAGTTGCAACACAATCAGTCAGCAGAATATTGTTGTGGTAGACTGAGGCTTGAGTGTAGTTGCAACACAAAGTAGAAGACTGGAGTTACGGGATTCTTAGACATGAAAAATAAGTACAAACCTTCGCAATACAAATTTCCAGTACATCAAGTTTTTCTAAGTAAATATATTTAAAGTTGCAACAGGTAAGTAATACAGTGTTAGCTAGATGTTAATACTGATAAATATTACTACCATAGCTAACTCTCTTTCACAGCTCTAAAATAATTATGATTATCTCCAACACTTGTTGGCAGGCTCTGGTGGCCTGGTGGTTAACGCTCTCACTTCACACGGTGAGGGTCTGGGTTCGATTCCCAGCCAGAGCAGAAACATTGGACGTGTTTCTTTCCACCTGTTGTCTATGTTCCCCATCAGTAAAATGGGTACCTGGGTGTTAGTCGACTGGTGTGGGTCGCATCCTGGGACACTGACCTAAGGAGGCCTGGTCACAGACCGGGCCGCGGGGGCGTTGACCCCCGGAACTCTCTCCAGATAAACTCCAGATAAACTCCAGAAACTGAATACTGAAGAGTCCACTTACATTTACACTTACATTTACACTTATATTTACACTTATATTTACACTTATATTTACACTTATATTTACACTTATATTTACACTTATATTTACACTTACATTTACACTTATATTTACACTTACATTTACACTTACATTTACACTTACATTTACACTTACATTTACACTCACATTTACACTTACATTTACACTTACATTTACACTCACATTTACACTTACATTTACACTTACATTTACACTTACATTTACACTTACATTTACACTTACATTTACACTTACATTTACACTTACATTTACACTCACATTTACACTCACATTTACACTTACATTTACACTTACATTTACACTCACATTTACACTTACATTTACACTCACATTTACACTTACATTTACATTCACATTTACACTCACATTTACACTCACATTTACACTTACATTTACACTCACATTTACACTTACATTTACACTTACATTTACACTCACATTTACACTTACATTTACACTCACATTTACACTTATATTTACACTTATATTTACACTTACATTTACACTTACATTTACACTTATATTTACACTTACATTTACACTTACATTTACATTCACATTTACACTCACATTTACACTCACATTTACACTTACATTTACACTCACATTTACACTTACATTTACACTTACATTTACACTTACATTTACTGTGAACGTTTCTCAGTAATTTTTAGCCTCTAAATAAGTCGCCTTGCTCCAAGTGAACACGTTAAACCTCGTTGTTCCTGTCCCGAGAATAGTGAAGTTTTTATGGAGTCTCGACTTCTAAACCGGGATAAACCAACGGATACCTCGTCCTGCTGGAATAAGAACTGTGTCGGTGTAGCAGGACATCGAAATGAGATGGTGAATGGAGGAAATAAGGAGCATCAATCACCTACAGTTAAGTAACCAACCCTTCCAGTTATAGCAGACTGATACTGGCCAGTTAGTATGTTGTAATTGGATAGGTTATGGGTGATCCAGCTACACCAAGTGACCACCAGAGAATATCTGGTAAGTGGTGGGATTATGTACAAATGTTTTCCTTGATGGATATATCAATGTGTAACCTACCCCCCCCCCCTTCATTCAGTTAAACTAATATAATCTATACAGTCCACAATTAATTAGTAGCGCCGTACTTGTGGGTGCTATCCAATTTTATACTGGTCTTGGATAGATATGGATAAGATTGTGAGTGTCGAAGGGGCCACCTGCAGTGACCAGGGGTGGTTAAGTTTTCTCACATGTCTACACGGGTGACTACGGTAAACAATATAGTTGTTGTCTCCCAATGAGATTACTCGTATGCATGTAATGTTGAGGTACGTACAGGTATCACCCCTAGAAAATTTTCCATATCTGCCCGCTGGTCCTTCCTGAACCGGATGCAATCAGTGAAAAAATTGATTGAATTAATTTCTTAATAATTAAGTAACTGATTGAAGGAAGTGGGTATAGGGTACACAAATTTAATCGGTCGTGTGGTGGATGATAATTAGCCCAATTAATTACTAGCACATGTGTGGCTAGGATTTATACAAGAGTAAAGTGCAAGAATTACTCTCACAAGGTGTCTACTTAAGTTGTATAATTGGTGATTATTAATTCCCTAACCATGGCTAGGTCTGAGGAAGT
Source organism: Cherax quadricarinatus (assembly GCF_038502225.1). Classification (NCBI taxonomy): domain Eukaryota; kingdom Metazoa; phylum Arthropoda; class Malacostraca; order Decapoda; family Parastacidae; genus Cherax; species Cherax quadricarinatus. The sequence continues at coordinate 17,635,898 of NC_091372.1, read as the reverse complement.
TAGTGCGGCTGGCAAGTCCATGGATGCCAAAGCAAAGAAAGCGTCACTACAAGCTCGGAAGGGTCATTTTACTAAATCATACAACAAGTGTATGGAGTTAATGGGACAAGAAACGGTAAACCCTGATGAATTAAAGTTACACCTATATGCCTTAGAAAATAGATATGAGTCATATAAATTGTGGTATAAGGACTGTGAGAGAGATCTACTGGTGAATTGTGCAGATGATGCTGAAAGGGAGCGGCTGCTGGATCAATATTATGAAGTGGAGGACAACATTGTGTCCTGCAAAACTAAGGCTTTGGAGAAGGTAAAGGATGTAAACAATGTTGTTGGTCAACCTAGTAAGGAAAATCAGAGGTGTCTACCAAAACTCCCAGAATTATGCATGCCTGTGTTTAATCCGGGAGAAAACTGGGAGGAATTTTGGTCTATCTTTAAAGCAGTCGTACATGATAGGAGTGATCTTGCAAGTGTTACCAAATTATGCTATTTAAAGGGACAAGTAAGGGGAGATGCGCATGTTCTCATACAAGCATTCCCAAATGTAGATGACTCCTATAGTGAGACAGTTCACTTGTTGGAGGTCACTTACGGTAACTTGGAGCAAATTAGGCTGGATCAAGTAGCTATTTTGGCTAGTTTGAAAACTCCAGATCACAACTGCAACGGCTTACAGCAATTTAGGATCAAACTAGAAGATAGGGGAAGGGCACAGAAGACCACAGACAGAGTATAGGCTAGGTGGGCCAAAGACTGCAAACCTCACTCAAGGAGAAAGATCTTGGGGTGAGTATAACACCGAGCATGTCTCCAGAAGCACACATCAATCAGATAACTGCTGCAGCATATGGGCGCCTGGCAAACCTGAGAACAGCATTCCGATACCTTAGTAAGGAATCATTCAAGACACTGTACACCGTGTATGTCAGGCCCATACTGGAGTATGCAGCACCTGTTTGGAACCCGCACTTGATAAAGCACGTCAAGAAACTAGAGAAAGTACAAAGGTTTGCAACAAGGTTAGTTCCAGAGCTAAGGGGAATGTCCTATGAGGAAAGATTAAGGAAAATCGGCCTGACGACACTGGAGGACAGGAGGGTCAGGGGAGACATGATAACGACATATAAAATACTGCGTGGAATAGACATGGTGGACAAAGACAGGATGTTCCAGGGAGGGGACACAGAAACAAGAGGCCACAATTGGAAGTTGAAGACACAAATGAGTCAGAGAGATAGTAGGAAGTATTTCTTCAGTCATAGAGTTGTAAGGCAGTGGAATAGCCTAGAAAATGACGTAGTGGAGGCAGGAACCATACACAGTTTTAAGACGAGGTTTGATAAAGCTCATGGAGCGGGGAGAGAGAGGGCCTAGTAGCAACCGGTGTAGAGGCGGGGCCAGGAGCTAGGACTCGACCCCTGCAACCACAAATAGGTGAGTACAAATAGGTGAGTACACACACACACACACACACACACACACACACACATACACACACACACACATACACATACACACATACACACACACACATGCACACACACACACACACACACACACACACACACACACACACACACACACACACACACACACACACACACACACACACACACCTTCCTTCTGTGGTGCAATAGGGCAACCAAGAACTAGGATGAGAGCCAAGGGCCTGACACGAATCTGGGAGGGAGGATTGGGAGCCAGAGCTCAAAAAAAGGGAGGAAGACTGGGGAAGGAGGCTAGATGAGCTTGCAAGGAAGATGGAGGTAAGGTTAGCAGCAGAGTGCAGAATGTGGGAGCAACATGCCATAGTAGCAGAAGCCAAGATACAGATATTAGAAGAGGAGCTGAGAAATCTGTAACAGCCTAGAGACAAAGATAATACAGAAGTAGCATCAGCAATGTTTACATCAGACACAGGCAAAGAGTCTGGAGGGAGCATGGAAGCTAAACTATATGCAAAGGCCCTGTCAAACCCACATGGGGCCAAAACAAAGAGAGGGAGCACACTAGGACAGTATGAGAGGTCGGAAGACATTGAAGGAACTAGGACATATGCAGGAACTTTACCAGACACTTGTGGGGGGCCAGGAACAGGCGAGCAGGAAGGACAAACCAACAAGCATAGGGGCCACAGCTAGGGAAGGGATTGAAGGAAGGAACACTCCACGGGAAGGAACTAAAACACCTCAGAGGATGCAATGGGAGTCACAGTGGGAGGTGGAAAAGGAGAGATCAGTTTTTGTCTATGGGCTAGACGAAGCTAAAGGAGAAACCTATGATGAAAGAAAGCAGGAGGAGAAACAAGCGATTGAAGGTATCATAAAGGTGATAGGTGAGGGAGACATGACCCAGGTGGCAAATTTTCGGAGAGTCGGGTGGTTCACAAAGAGAAGGAAATGGCCTCTCAAAGTAATTTTCAAGGCAGAATCAACTCGAACCATGATCCTGCAGGAGAAAACAAGGCTGAGAGGCAAACAGGAGTTCAAGAGTGTGTACCTCGATCGAGACAGAACACAGGAGGAAAGGATGATACTGAAAGAGAGAGTGCAAAAATGAAAGGAGGAATGGGAGGAAATGACAAAGAAAAGCAGAATAACCCAGGCACAGCTGGAAAGGCGAGCACACCCCCCAGAAACACCTGCAGAAGGACTCCAACCACGACACCCCCAAGGCAACTGAACAATCTAAACCAACAATTACACACTGATCCCTCTGTTCCCACCCCCCGCACCACGAACCCTACCCCTACAGTAACCCCCTATGGGAGCTCTTCCTCCACCTCCCCTGCAACCCCCCACAGGCTCCCACCAGGGCTCCTGCTCTCCCAACCCCAGTGTTCCCCCAGGACCACAGTTACAGAATTAGAACCGAAGTTGAAGGTTTGGTACACAAATGCAGATGGATTAACGAATAAATATGAGTGGCAAGAACGAATCAGTGAGAAATCCTCAGACATCACAGTAATTACAGAAACAAAACTCAGAGACAATAAGAGATGCAATCTTCCCACCAGGATATCAGATCATGAGGAAAGATAGAAGGGGTAGAGGGGGACGAGGGATTGCTCTGCTCATAAAAAACCGATGGAAATTCGAGAAATGGGAGGCATAGACGAGGCAGGAGAAAGGGACTACATAGTAGGTACACTTCAGTCTGGGGAGCACAAGGTGGTCATTGCAGTGATGTATAATCCACCACAGAACTGCAGGAGGCCAAGAGAGGAATATGAAGAGAGCAACAGAGCAATGGTGGACACACTTGCTGAGGTGGCAAGAAGAGCTCACTCGAGCAGAGCAAAGTTGCTAGTAATGGGCGATTTCAATCACAGGGAGATTGACTGGGAAAACCTGGAGCCACATGGGGGTCCCAAAACATGGAGAGCCAAGATGTTGGATGTGGTGCTGGAAAACCTCATGCACCAACATGTTAAGGACACTACCAGAGTCAGAAAGGAGGACGAACCAGCAAGATTGGACCTTGTGTTCACCCTGGGCAGTTCAGACATTGAGGACATCACATATGAGAGTCCCCTCGGAGCTAGCGACCACGTGGTTCTGTGCTTTGAATACATGGTAGAGTTGCAAGTGGAGAGAGTAACAGGAGTTGAATGGGAAAAGCCAGACTATAAAAGAGGGGACTACATAGGTTTGAGGAACTTCCTGCAGGAGGTTCAGTGGGACAGAGAACTGGCAGGAAAGCCAGTAAATGAAATGATGCAATTTGTAACAACAAAATGCAAGGAGGCAGTGGAACAGTTTATTCCCAAGGGCAACAGAAGCAATGGGAAGACCAGAACGAGCCCCTGGTTTACCCGACGGTGTAAGGAGGCAAAAACTAAGTGCAACAGAGAATGGAAAAATTACAGAAGGCAGAGAACACAGGAAAATAGGGAGATTAGACACAGAGCCAGGAACGAGTATGCACAGGTAAGGAGGGAGGCCCAGCGACAGTATGAAAATAACATAGCATCGAAAGTCAAGACTGACCCGAAACTGTTGTATAGCCACATCAGGAGGAAGACAACAGTCAAAGACCAGGTGATCAGACTGAGGACAGAAGGCGGAGAACTCACAAGAAATGATCAGGAGATATATGAGGAGCTAAACATATAAGGAAGTTTTTACAGTAGAGACAGGAAGGGCTCTGGGAAGACAGCACAGAAGGGAACATCAAGAGGGAATATACCAACAAGTGTTGGATAACATACAAACAACCGAGGAGGAGGTGCAGAAGCTGCTAAGTGACCTTGATACCTCAAAGGCGATGGGACCAGACAACATCTCCCCATGGATCCTTAGAGAAGGAGCAGAGATGCTGTGCATGTTCCTAACCACAGTCTTCAACACATCCCTTGAAGCTGGGCAACTACCTGAGATATGGAAGACTGCAAATGTAGTCCCCATATTTAAGAAAGGAGACAGAAACGAGGCACTAAACTACAGACCTGTGTCTCTGACATGTATAGTATGCAAAGTCATGGAGAAGATTATCAGGAGGAGAGTGGTGAAACACCTGGAACGGAACAAGATTATAAATGAAAAACAGCATGGGTTCATGGAAGGCTAATCCTGTGTCACAAGCCTTCTGGAGTTTTATGACAAGGTAACAAAAGTAAGACACGAGAGAGAGGGGTGGGTTGATTGCATTTTCCTGGACTGCAGGAAGGCCTTTGGCACAGTTCCTCACTAGAGATTAGCGCAGAAGCTGGAGGATCAGGTGCATATAACAGGGAGGGCACTGCAATGGATCAGGGAATACCTGACAGGGAGGCAACAACGAATCATGGTACGTGAAGAGGTATCACAGTAGGCGCCTGTGACGAGTGGGGTCCCACAGGGGTCAGTTCTAGGACCAGTGCTATTTTTGATATATGCGAACGACATGATGGAAGGAATAGACTCTGAAGTGTCCCTATTTGCAGATGATGTGAAGCTGATGAGAAGAATTAAATCGGATGAGGATGAGGCAGGACTGCAAAGAGACCTGGACAGGCTGGACACGTGGTCCAGAAACTGGCTTCTCGAATTCAACCCTGCCAAATGCAAAGTCATGAAGATTGGGGAGGGGCAAAGAAGACCGCAGACAGAGTATAGGCTAGGTTGACAAAGACTTCAGACCTCACTCACGGAGAAAGATCTTGGGGTGACCATAACACCGAGCACTTCACCAGAGGCACACATCAACCAAATAACTGCTGCAGAATACAGGCGCCTGGCAAACCTGAGAATAGCATTCCGATACCTTAATAAGGAATCATTCAAGACACTGTACACTGTGTATGTTAGGCCCATACTGGAGTATGCAGCGCCAGTCTGGAACTCACACCTGGTCAAGCACGTCAAGAAGTTAGAGAAAGTACAAAGGTTTGCAACAAGGCTAGTTCCAGAGCTCAGATGAATGTCGTACGAGGAAAGGTTGAGGGAAATCGGACTGACGACACTGGAGGACAGAAGGGTCAGGGTAGACATGATAACGACATACAAGATACTGCGGGGAATAGACAAGGTGGACAGAGACAGGATGTTCCAGAGAGGGGACACAGAAACAAGGGGTCACAATTGGTAGCTGAAGACTCAGATGAGTCACAGGGATGCTAGGAAGTATTTCTTCAGTCATAGAGTCGTCAGGAAGTGGAATAGCCTAGCAAGTGAAGAAGTGGAGGCAGGAACCATACATAGTTTTAAGAAGAGGTATGACAAAGCTCAGGAAGCAGAGAGGGAGAGGACCTAGTAGCGATCAGTGAAGAGGCGGGGCCAGGAGCTGAGTCTCGACCCCTGCAACTACAATTAGGTGAGTACGCACACGCACACACACACACACACACACACACACACACACACACACACACACACACAGGGAGGGAGCAGATATGTTGTGTGTGCCACTTACCACAATCTTCAACACATCCCTGGAAACTGGGCAACTACCTGAGGTATGGAAGACGGCAAATGTAGTTCCCATTTTTAAAAAAGGAGACAGAAAAGAGGCACTAAACTATAGACCTGTGTCATTGACGTGTATAGTATGCAAAATTATGGAGAAGATTATCAGGAGGAGAGTGGTGGAGCACCTGGAACGGAACAAGAGTATAAATGCCAACCAGCACGGATTCACGGAAGGCAAATCCTGTGTCACAAACCTTCTGGAGTTTTATGATAAAATAACAGAAGTAAGACACGAGAGAGAGGGGTGGGTTGATTGCATCTTCTTGGACTGCAAGAAGGCCTTTGACACAGTTCCTCACAAGAGATTAGTGCAGAAGCTAGAGCATCAGGCGCATATAACAGGAAGGGCACTGCAATGGATCAGAGAATACCTGACAGGGAGGCAACAACGAGTCATGGTACGTAATGATGTATCACAGTGGGCACCTGTGACGAGCGGGGTCCCACAGGGGTCGGTCCTAGGACCAGTGCTATTTTTGGTATATGTGAACGACATGATGGAAGGGTTAGACTCAGAAGTGTCCCTGTTTGCAGATGATGTGAAGTTAATGAGGAGAATTAAATCAGATGAGGACCAGGCAGGACTTCAAAGAGACCTGGACAGACTGGACACCTGGTCCAGCAAATGGCTTCTCGAATTTAATCCTGCCAAATGCAAAGTCATGAAGATAGGGGAAGGGCACAGAAGACCACAGACAGAGTATAGGCTAGGTGGCCAAAGACTGCAAACCTCACTCAAGGAGAAAGATCTTGGGGTGAGTATAACACCGAGCATGTCTCCGGAAGCACACATCAATCAGATAACTGCTGCAGCATATGGGCGCCTGGCAAACCTGAGAACAGCATTCCGATACCTTAGTAAGGAATCGTTCAAGACACTGTACACCGTGTATGTCAGGCCCATACTGGAGTATGCAGCACCTGTTTGGAACCCGCACTTGATAAAGCACGTCAAGAAACTAGAGAAAGTACAAAGGTTTGCCACAAGGTTAGTTCCAGAGCTAAGGGGAATGTCCTATGAAGAAAGATTAAGGGAAATCGGCCTGACGACACTGGAGGACAGGAAGGTCAGGGGAGACATGATAACGACATATAAAATACTGCGTGGAATAGACAAGGTGGACAAAGACAGGATGTTATAGGGAGGGGACACAGAAACAAGAGGCCACAATTGGAAGTTGAAGACACAAATGAGTCAGAGAGATATTAGGAAGTATTTCTTCAGTCATAGAGTTGTAAGGCAGTGGAATAGCCTAGAAAATGACGTAGTGGAGGCAGGAACCATACACAGTTTTAAGACGAGGTTTGATAAAGCTCATGGAGCGGGGAGAGAGAGGGCCCAGTAGCAACCGGTGAAGAGGCGGGGCCAGGAGCTAAGACTCGACCCCTGCAACCACAAATAGGTGAGTACAAATAGGTGAGTACACACACACACACACAGAGGTATGATAAAGCTCACGGCTCATGGAGAGTGACCTAGTAGCGATCAGTGAAGAGGCGGGGCCAGGAGCTCGGACTCGACCCCCGCAACCTCAACTAGGTGAGTACAACTAGGTGAGTACACACACACACACACACACGCACACACATACACACACACATACACACACACACACACACACACACACACACACAAACAGGTGACACGATTATAACGCACAAAATACTGAGACGAACTGACAAGGTGGAGAGCGAGTGTTCGAGAGGCGGGACTCCGGTACACAAGGTCACAACTGATGAATCACAAGGCTGTTAGGTAACACTTTAGTTTAGAGTGGTCAGGAAGTGACCTAGACAGTGAAATAGTTGAGGGAGGATTCATGCAGTTTTAAGAATAGGTATGATAGTGCTCACTTTACCAGGAGTGAACATGGGAACAGCCAGCGGAGTGGGACAGGGACTAGTACATAAGAACCAGCATGGTGTCAGGGAAGGGAAATCCTGTAAAGTAGCAGACAGGAGACAGAGTAATGGGTAGACTGCATCTTCTTGGACTGTAAGAAGGCTTTTGACAGAGTAACACAAAAGAGACTGGTTGACTAACTAGAAGAGCAGGCAGGACAATGAGGGAAAGCACTGCAATGGATCAGGAAACACCTGACAGGAAGGAACAATATGTGTCGGTACGAGATGAGGTCTCAGAATGGGTGCATATGTCGAGTGGGGTTCCACAAGGGTCAGTCCTAGGTCCGGTGCTCTTTCTTGTATATGTGAATGGCATGACGGAAGGGATAGAGTCAATGATGTCTCTTTTCTAAGACGATATGAAACTTTTGAGGAGAATACAAGTGGACGAGGAACAGGTAGGCCTACAAGGAGATCTGGACACGCTGCAAGCCTGGTCCGACGAATGGCTCACTGAGTTTAGCCCCAGCAAGCGCAAAGTTGTGAAACTTGGGTGAAGGACAAAGGAGACTGCAGACGGAGTATAGCCTAAGAGGTCAGAATTACTCACAACACTTTACACTTTGGGCCGTGCGGACGTGCTGCGCAGTAGCTCCTGATTGAGTTGGCATTTGCGCAGTGTTGACGTGTACTTGGCTCTGTGAAGACCTGTTTGCGCGCTCTCTAGAATTGAAGCAAGATGCCCTCCATCGAGCAACTTTACCAACAGCTTAAGGAAGAATTGAGGTTGGCGAATTTGGAAATTCGGCGATTGACCGAGGAGAACAAGAAGATTCGTAGTAGTCCTCCTGTTTTGAGTCCTCAGGTCAAGAAGGGAAACTGGTCAGTGGCTGGACAGCAGGGAAAGAAGTTGACGATCAAGAAGACGAATGGAAAGGTAGAAACGATGAAGAAGAAAGAGACTGCCGTGGAAACTGTTGTGGAAACATCCAATACATTCTCAGTGCTACCCGACGAATGTGAGTTGACTACTGGGAACGACACGACGAAAGACATTAAGGAAGGTAAGAATATTGTTGTTGTTGGGGATAGCCAAGTTAGGTATATGGATAGGGCGTTCTGCTTGAAGGACAGGAGTAGGAGACAGAGAGTTTGCTTTCCTGGGGCTGGGATGGAGGATATTGTTAGCCGTCTGGATGACATCATGAGAGGTAATGGGAGCAATCCTATTATCTGTCTCAGTGCTGGAGGCAACGATGTTGGCAGACGTAGGAGTGAGGACCTGATTAGCAGGTATAGGTCAGCAATAGAAATAATTAGAAGTAAGGGTGGGAACCCTCTCATATGTGGTATTTTGCCAAGGAGGGGAGTTGGAAGTGAATGGTTGTCCAGGGCAATTGGTGTCAATTGCTGGCTGGACAAATGCTGTAAGGAAAATGCGGTAACATTCATTGACAACTGGGACCTCTTCTATGGCAGAGATGACATGTATGCTAGGGATGGGGTTCACTTATCTAGGTGTGGGGTGGGAGCACTGGCAACTGCAGTGGAGGGAGCAGTTAGGACTTTAAACTAGGAATAGTTAGTGGTATGGGTTTTGGCAGGAAAACAGTGAAGTCCCAGTGTAGTAATATTACGAGTTCTAGGGGAACTAGTAATAATAAGAACGAGATAGATATTGAAAAGCCAGGGACCTTGGGTGATAAGGACGGTAATAGGTTTAGTAGAAAAATAGAAATGAGCAGGAAGGGTAAAGAGAAAGGAGAGTCTTTCAATGTTTATTATGCTAATTGCCGTAGTGCTAGGAATAAGATGGACGAGTTGAGATTAGTTGCTAGTGTAGGTAACATTGATGTATTTGCCTTAACTGAGACGTGGTTTAATTCAAAAAGTCGGGACATGCCTGCGGAATGTCATATTCAGGGTTTTAAATTGTTCCAAGAAGATAGAAGTATTGGGAGGGGGGGGTGGGGTGGCATTGTATGTCCGAGATCGCTTGAACTGTTGCATAAAAACGGGTATTAAGTCTGAAGTAACACATACAGAGTCTGTTTGGATAGAATTTTCAGAGGGGCATGAAAAACTGATTTTAGGAGTGATATACCGTCCCCCTAACTTAGATAGGGACCAAGGGAAACTACTATGGGAGGAAATTGTTAAGGCCACAAGGCACGATAATGTAGTAATTCTAGGAGACTTTAACTTTAGTCATGTTGATTGGAATTTCTTGACTGGGAATTTAGAATCGTACGACTTCTTAGAAGTATTTCAGGATTGTTTTTTGAAGCAGTTTGTGACAGAACCTACAAGGGGAAATAACCTGCTTGACTTAGTTATGGCAAACAATGAATCCCTTGTTAATAATTTAGAAATTTCAGAGGAACTGGGTGCTAGCGACCACAAATCAATTACATTTAGCATTGAATGGAAGTACGATAGTAGCGATAACTCAGTAACAGTCCCAGATTTTCGCTTAGCAGATTACGATGGGCTTAGAGAACACTTATCATCTGTTGACTGGGGTAACGAAGTGAGCTATCAATATGACAGTTTTCTGAACACTATACATGCTGCTCAAAGAGCGTTTATCCCATATAAAGAAATTAGATCAAATAGAAATGACCCAAAATGGATGAATAATAGGCTCAAATATCTACTAGGGCATAAGAAAGGAATTTATAGGCGTATCAAAAGAGGTGAGGGTCATCTTATGAATCAGTATATTGACATTAAGAGGGACATTAAAAAGGGGATAAGAAAAGCTAAAAGGGACTATGAAATTAAAGTTGCTAGGGATTCTAAAACTAACCCAAAAAGTTTTTTCCAGGTCTATAGAACAAAAGTTAGAGATAAGATAGGTCCCCTTAAAAATAACTATGGGCACCTTACTGACAATGAGAATGAAATGTGCTTGATTTTAAATAATTATTTTCTCTCAGTTTTTACACAGGAAGACACTAACAATATTCCAGTAATTAATTTTTACAGTGGGCTAGAAGAAGATAAATTATGTAACATCACAGTCACTAGTGAGATGGTTGTGAGGCAGATAGACAGACTGAAGCAAAATAAGTCGCCGGGTCCTGATGAGGTTTTTTCAAGGGTTCTTAAGGAATGCAAAATGGAACTCTGTGAACCATTAACTAATATTTTTAATTTATCTCTTCAAACAGGTGTAGTGTCTGATATGTGGAAGATGGCTAATGTAACTCCTATTTTTAAAACAGGGGACAAGTCGTTGCCGTCAAATTACCGCCCAATAAGCCTGACCTCAATTGTAGGCAAATTACTAGAGTCAATTATAGCTGAGATTATAAGAAGCCATCTCGATAAGCATAGCTTGATTAATGATACTCAGCATGGATTCACAAGAGGCCGGTCTTGTCTAACTAATTTATTAACTTTCTTCAGTAAAGCTTTTGAGGCTGTTGACCACAATAAAGAATTTGATATTATTTACTTAGATTTTAGTAAGGCTTTTGATAGAGTTCCGCACCATAGACTGTTAAAGAAAGTGGCAGCTCATGGCATTGGGGGAAAAGTGCTCTCGTGGATCGAGTCATGGCTCACTGACAGGAAGCAGAGAGTGTCCATAAATGGGGTTAAATCCGAGTGGGGATCTGTAACAAGTGGCGTTCCACAGGGATCAGTCTTGGGCCCGTTGTTGTTTATAATATATATCAATGATCTTGATGAGGGAATTACTAGTGATATGAGCAAATTCGCCGATGACACAAAGATAGGTAGGATAATTGATTCAAACGTAGATGTTAGGGAACTTCAGGAGGATTTAAACAAACTCTATTCTTGGTCAGAAAAGTGGCAGATGCAGTTCAATGTAGATAAGTGCAAGGTTCTGAAGCTTGGGAGTGCCCATAACCCTAGTACTTATAAATTAAATGATGTAGAACTTAGCCATACAGATTGCGAAAAGGACTTGGGGGTTATGGTGAGCAGCAACCTTAAACCAAGACAGCAATGCCTAAGCGTACGTAATAAGGCAAATAGATTACTGGGATTTATATCAAGAAGTGTAAGCAACAGAAGTCCAGAGGTCATACTGCAGCTTTATACATCATTAGTAAGGCCTCACCTTGATTATGCAGCTCAGTTCTGGTCTCCGTATTACAAAATGGACATAAATTCGTTAGAAAACATTCAGCGTAGGATGACTAAATTAATACATAGCATCAGAAATCTTCCTTATGAAGAAAGATTGAAGACTCTTAAGTTACATTCACTTGTTAGACGAAGAATGAGGGGAGACCTGATCGAAGTGTATAAGTGGAAGATAGGTATTAATAAAGGGGATATTAATAAGGTCTTGAGGATGTCTCTCCAAGAGAGAACCCGCAGTAATGGATTTAAATTAGATAAGTTTAGATTTAGAAAGGACATAGGAAAGTATTGGTTTGGAAATAGGGTAGTTGATGAGTGGAACAGTCTACCTAGTTGGGTTATTGAGGCTAGGACTTTGGGTAGTTTCAAATCTAGGTTGGATAAGTACATGAGTGGGAAGGGTTGGATTTGAGTGGGACTTTCACATCAGAGCTTATTTCTTGGGTAGCATTGAAAATTGGGTTGGGTAAATGTTTTGTTAGTGGGATGAATTGTAAAGGACCTGCCTAGTATGGGCCAGCAGGCCTCCTGCAGTGTTCCTCCTTTCTTATGTTCTTATGTTCTTATGTGTACGTCAGGCCCACACTGAGTACGCAGGACAAGTATGGAACCCACAACTAGCCAAACACGTCAAGAAATTGAAGAAAGTAGAAAGGTTTGCAACTAGACTAGTCCCTGAGCTGTGGAGTTTGTTCTACGAGGAGAGATTAAGAGAACACAACTTGACAACAGTTAAGGACAGGAGGGATAGAGGGGACATGATAACAACACATAAAATACTGAGAAGAATTGAGTGTGGATAGGGACAGGATGTTCCAGAGATGAGACACAGCATCAAGGGTCACAACTGGAAGCTAAAGACTCGGATGAGTCACAGGGATAATAGGAATTAGTCCTTGATTCACAGAATTATCATAAAGTGAAACAAACTGGAGAGTAATGTAGTGTAGGCAAGAGCTATACATAGCTTTAAGAAGAGGTATGATGAAGCTCATGGAGCAGGGAGAGAGTGGGCCTAGTAGAGACCAGTGAAGAAATGGGGCTAGAAACTATGAATCGACCCCCTGCAACCACAAATAAGCGAGTACACACATACACACAACCACCCAAAACCCATCCACCCTCCCACCTACCCACACACACACACACACACCTACACACACTTACACACACACACACACACACACACACACACACACACACACACACACACACACACAGACACACACACACACACACACACACACACACACACACACACACACACACACACACACACACACACACACACACACACACACACACACACACACGTACACAAACACACACACGCACACACACACACACACACACACACACACACACACACACACACACACACACACACACACACACACACACACACACACACACACGCAAGCAAGGATAACAGGGAAGGCACTACAATGGATCAGGGAATACTTGTCAGGAAGACAGCAGCGAGTCATGGTACGTGGCGAGGTGTTAGAGTGGGCACCTGACACCAGCGGGGTCCCAATGGGGTCAGTCCTAGGACCAATGCTGTTTCTGGTATTTGTGAACGACATGACGGAAGGAATAAATTCCGAAGTGTCCCTGTTTGCAGATGACGTGAAGTTGATGAGAAGAATTCATTCAATCGAAGACCAGGCAGAACTACAAAGGGAACTGGACAGGCTGCAGACCTGGTCCAGCAATTGGCTCCTGGAGTTCAACCCCACTGAGTGCAAAGTCATGAAGATTGGGGAAGAGCAAAGAAGGCCGCAGACGGAGCACAGTCTAGGGGGAGAGAGATTACAAACCTCACTCAAGGAAAAAGATCTTGTGGTGAGTATAACACCAGGCACATCTCCTGAGGCGCACATCGACCAAATAACTGCTGCAGCATATGGGCGCCTAGCAAACCTCAGAACAGCATTCCGACATCTTAATAAGGAATCATTCAGGACCCTGTACACCGTGTACGTTAGGCCCATATTGGAGTATGCGGCACCAGTTTGGAACGCACACCTAGCCAAGCACGTAAAGAAACTAGAGAAAGTGCAAAGGTTTGCAACAAGACTAGTCCCAGAGCTAAGAGGTATGTCCTAGGAGGAGAAGTTAAGGAAAATCAACCTGACGACACTGGAGGACAGGAGAGATAGGGGGGACATGATAACGACATACAAAATATTGAGAGGAATTGACAAGGTGAACAAAAACAGGATGTTCCAGAGATGGGACACAGTAAAGAGGGGACACAGTTGGAAGCTGAAGGGGGCCATGGGGCAAAATTCATAACTCGTTTATTTACCGTCCGATTTTCTCCAGTTTTGGTGCACAAGACAAAGTGTTCTCACTCTTTCTTGAAAATATTTATCAAAAATATACCTCAAACAACAACTGATTTACTGAAAATGCCCTTGGGACAGAAGTCATTCTTATATGGGGCTACGTAAGGTTGTTTGGACACTTGGTGCCGAGAGAACAATGCTAATACTTATTTTGACCGATCGATTTCCTCTAAAATACCTTATCGTTATTTCACAAAAAAATAAAGTTTGTTAGTTTCTGGAATATTGCAAAAAGTCTGCCCTTTACTCCCACATAACTCCCAAAGTATTTGGAATATTTTCAAAAACTCAACGGTCAAAATAAGAGAAATCATTATTCTACAATGTCTGTGAATATTATTCCATTTAATTAAGTAATAAAGGAAGCATTTCGTTCCTTAGGTGAATAAGTTACTTCCGAGATATCGGCCGGGAATGCCGGCCGGCCCCCGTCTCAAAAAAAAAAAAAAAATTCGCGAAAATCGCGTTTGTTTGGGTGTATTTCTTAGTAAACTGATGTTCTAGTGCAGTTATCCTCTTCAAAACACCGTTTTCTCTTACTCAGAGACTAAAGAATGGGACATGGAGAGGAGTAACTCAATATTTATCGAAATATTCCCGATAATCTTTCGTCATATGGCCTATTTTATTCAGCCTAGAGTATATAACATGTTTGTATGTTATTTGTAGTGTTTATTATATCATATTAGATCAATTCTGATAGACAAATAAGCCGTAGAGTTGATATATAAGCGTAATAATGGGCGATTCCTGCTGGTACCTCGGGAGCAGGAACACTGCCGAGCGTTCCCATCTGGTTCCCGGGTGTCACTAAGTCTGCGGATAAGTCCCGCCTACTGTTTTATGATGCCAAATAGTCAGTTATTATATTAGAAAGAATAATGTAAGAAAAGGCGATAAAAAACAAGAAAATAACTCCAAAAAATATATAGGCCGTGAGCAGACTCGGTACCAACATCGCCGTCACCATACCTGATATAAATGACTATAATTTCTTGTAGAAACGTCGTAGAACATTCTGATATTAACCCTCCCCTCAAACATCTTGCCAACCTCAACAGAACACATGACCATAACACAAGGCACAGATCACTCTTTGATGTTCCTCGTGTCCATCTCACACTATGCAAAAACTCAATGCACATAAAAGGCCCTAAAATCTGGAATTCATTACCTGTAAATATAAAAGAAACACTACCTGTTTATAAATTCAAGTCTCTTCTCAAAGATCACTTACTCACTCAAAACTAAATAAACGTACTGAATAACTGAACCTTATAAATTGTATATCTTAAATGTTTCTCACAATTATATCACATAAATGTTAAACCTAAAACCCAATCTAACTTTATTATTTTTTAAATACACTACCTAACAGAATACTCCATTCTACTGAATGTACAACAATGCATACAACCATATGACCTGTCTTTGTAATACTCACTTGTGCTTTATAGTAATCTGTTTACATTAATGTTTTATCACTGATTTCATCATTGCTTAGTTAATCTTAAGTTAATTTTAAGCCAGCCCGTAATGCTATGCATAGTATAAGTGGCTTTGGCATGCTGCTCTTTTCTGTATTTTTTGTACCTCTGTATGTGTGCACAAATTTTTAAATAAATAAATAAATAAATAAATAAATTCTGGTACTATTGTGTTGCCAAAGAGTTGAGCTATTTTTCAGTATATATAACTCAATTTCCATATTTTTTCGATTTTTCGGTGAGCCCGCGCGGAAAATTGCCCGATGCCCCCCTGAAGACACAGATGATTCACAGGGATGTTAGGAAGTATTTCTTCAGCCACAGAGTAGTCAGGAAGTGGAATAGTTTGGGAAGCGATGTAGTGGAGGCAGGATCCATACATAGCTTTCAGCAGAGGTATGATAAAGCTCACTGTTCAGGGAGAGTGACCTAGTAGCGACCAGTGAAGAGGCGGGGCCAGGAGCTTGGACTCGATCCCTGCAACCTTAACTAGGTGAGTACACACACGTGCATGTTCATTTCTGTGTGTAAAAAGATAGTCGGAATGCCAACGAGGAAATCACGTAGCCTTGAAGGCTAAATCTGAGCCAAAGTTGTTACACAGCCTCATCAGAAAGACGACATCAGTCAGGGACCAGGTAATAAGACTGAAGAAAGCAATGGAGATCACTAGGAATGAACAGGAAATCTGCGAGGAGCTAAATAAACGATTTAAGGAGGAATTCTCAGTGGAATATGAAACATTGCCAGAAAGTCTCAAAGGAAGAGTGCACCAACAAGTACCGGAAACAATGTACACAAAGGGAGAAGATATGAAGAAGAAATTACTAAATAAGCTAGATAGCTAGATACCTTAAAATGGATGTGGCCTGAGAGAGGGAGCAGAGGCTCTGGATGAACCACAAGCAGAGGTCAAGTCAACTGAAACTTGACAGTTGCTGTAGGTCTGAACAATGTGGTCCCAATATATGAAGAGAACATATAGGTAACATTAACCTTCAGGACAATGTTACCTACATGCACACTATGTAAGACCATAGAGAACATTATCAGAAGAGTAGTGGACCACCTGAGATAAGAGCAGCATAAGCAGCCAGCAAGGTTTAAATGCAGTATAGATACTGCCTCACAAATTTGTTTGAGGTTAAACAGTAGGAAAAGCGATGAATAAACTGCATTTTTTGGTCTGTAGGAAAAAATTCATTAGAGTACCGTACAATCGAGACCCAAGAAAGATGAGAAGGAAGGAGTAACGTGGAGATTACTGGATAAAAGCATCCTTAACAGGAAGGAAACAACGAGTTATTGTACTGGAGTACTTTTCGGAATGGGCAAGTGTGATGACTGGGGTTCCATAAGGGTTAGTACTTGAACCAATTTTATTTCTCGTGTATGTAAATGACAAGACAGAAGAAACTGTGTCAGAGGTGTCACTGTTTACATATTATGTGTCACTATGAGTAGTTACACATAATATGTGAAGAATTCAAGCAGGAGGAGCCAGGAGAGACTACAAATACTTGTACACAAGCTTCATGATTGATCTATCAGTTGTCTACTAGAATTTAACCTCAGCAAATTAAAAAATTTGAAATTTGGGGAAGGGCAAAAACACCCGATTATAGAGTACTCTCTCAGGGAATAAAGGCTGTAATCTTCCCTGAGAGAGAGAGAGAGAGAAGGACCTTGGGGTGAGCATAGTTACGAGCATATTGCCTGAGGCGAACATGAACAGACTAGTCACACCAGAAAATGCAAGACTATCAAATTTAAGAAGAGCTATCGGAAACCTCAACAGTCATTCACGACACAGTACACAACGCCACGTCTGATAAAGTATGTCAAGAAACTGGCACAATTGCAAAGATTTGCATCAAGACTAATGCTGTAGCTAAGAGGTATGAGCTATGAGAAGCTAGAGGAGCTAAACCCGATATCATTAGAAGACAGAAGGAGGTACAAAAGGTACAAAGTATAAAGAGACTGAGAGGGTGGACAGGGCATGTCTGTTAGAGGCGCGTCTCAGGTACACGATCACAGCTGCAAGTTGAACCACATAGTTGAGGGATATTAGTAAACACTTCCTTAGAGTGATCAGGACGTGCAAGGACCTGGACAGCGACGTGCTAAAGGCAGGATTCATACATAGTCTTAAGAAGAGGTATAATAATATTAGTAAATTTATTCAGGTATACGCAAATACAGTTATATAGATTATCATACATAGCAACACATGTGTAAAGAACCTGGGATAACGCAGAAGGTCAGACAGAGTGACTTATGTCCGACGGGGTCCTTCACGAAGGTAGGAGGGACAGGGGGGAGACCCGCTAGCGAATAGAGAAGAAGCGGGTCCAGGAGCAAAGACTCGACCCCTGCAACCAAAAAAAGATGAATACACACACACACACACACGCACACACACACACACACACACACACACACACACACACACACACACACACAAATGACCGTGAAGTATGTGAAGAACTCAACAAGAGATTCAAAGAAGTGTTCACAGAGGAGACAGAAGGGACTCCAGAAAGACGGAGAGGTGGGGCACACCACCAAGTGCTGGACACAGTGCACACAACCGAGGAAGAAGTGAAGAGGCTTCTGAGTGAGCTAGATACCTCAAAGGCAATGGGGCCACATAACATCTCCCCATGGGTATTGAGAGAGGGAGCAGAGGCGCTATGTGTACCCCTAACAACAATATTCAATACATCTATCGAAACAGGGAGATTGCCTGAGGTATGGAAGACAGCAAATGTAGTCCCAATCTTTAAAAAAGGAGACAGACATGAAGCACTAAACTACAGACCAGTGTCACTGACATGTATAGTATGCAAAATCATGGAGAAGATTATCAGGAGAAGAGTGGTGGAACACCTAGAAAGGAATGATCTCATCAACAGCAGCCAACATGGTTTCAGGGACGGGAAATCCTGTGTCACAAACCTACTGGAGTTCTATGACATGGTGA